>NC_088226.1:69248515-69321015 GCF_036934945.1 Oncorhynchus masou masou
CAGAGGTGGCAAACTGCCAGTTCTTCTTGACAAACTCCCAGTCGAACGATGCAAACTTCTCCATGGCAATCAGTCGGAACACCACCACCGCAAACACTGCAGTCAGCACCAGAGACATCTGGGGAGTGGACACACACATACACAGATAGAGAGGGGTTGAGGAGAGAGAGAGAGACAGAGAGCAACAGAGAGATACACAGAGAGAGACACAGAGAGAGAGGCAGAGAGAGAGAGGCAGAGAGAGAGAGAGGCAGAGAGAGAGAGGCAGAGAGAGAGAGAGAGGCAGAGCGAGAGAGAGGCAGAGAGAGACAGCGAGAGAGAGACAGCGAGAGAGAGACAGCGAGAGAGAGACAGCGAGAGAGAGACAGCGAGAGAGAGAGAGAGACAGCGAGAGAGAGAGAGAGACAGCGAGAGAGAGAGACAGAGAGACAGAGAGAGAAAGAGAGGGGCAGAGAAAGAGAGACAGAGAGAGCGAGAGGCAGAGAGAGGCAGAGAGAGAGAGAGAGGCAGAGAGAGAGAGAGGCAGCGAGAGAGAGAGAGAGAGAGAGAGACAGAGAGAGAAAGAGAGGGGCAGAGAAAGAGAGACAGAGAGAGCGAGAGGCAGAGAGAGGCAGAGATAGAGAGGCAGAGAGAGAGAGGCAGATAGAGAGAGGCAGAGAGAGAGAGGCAGAGAGAGAGAGCGAGAGAGAGAGGCAGAAAGACAGCGAGAGAGAGAGACAGAGAGAGAGGCAGAGAGAGGCAGAGAGAGAGAGGCAGAGAGAGAGAGAGAGAGGCAGAGAGTGAGAGACAAAGAGAGAGACAGAGAGAGAGGCAGAGAAAGAGAGACAGAGAGAGCGAGAGGCAGAGAGAGGCAGAGAGAGAGAGAGAGAGAGGCAGAGAGAGAGAGGCAGAGAGAGAGATAGGCAGAGAGAGAGAGACAGAGAGAGAGAGAGAGAGAGAGAAAGAGAGAGAGAGAGAGACAGAGAGAGAGAGAGAGAGAGAGAGAGAGAGAGAGAAGAGAGAAAGCGAGAGAGAGTAAATATATCTGTCATCATTACAGTATCTTCTGAGGATGCATGTTATGAGGCTAGCAGTATTTTAAGCAATAAGGCCTGAGGAGGTGTGATATATGGCCAATATACCACGGCTAAGGACTGTTCTTAGGCACCACAGAGAGTCTTGATACAGCCCTTAGCCGTGGTATACTGGCCATATATATCACAAACCCCCGAGGTGCCTTATTGCTATTATAAACTGGTTTCCAACGTAATTAGAGCAGTAAACAAGTGTTTTAACGTCATACTGTTGCGTCAAATGCTGTTTCAGCCAATCAGCATCCAGGACCCAAACTACCTGGTTTATATAATGGGTCTAGTCTGGGATTGTGTGTTTACGATGCTTATTGGTCATATTGGTAAACAATGAATGTCTCTAGACACTTCCTATTGTTGATGAGTGGTGAGGATCGTTGGGAAAACAATCCCCAACAACAACCACTGTTTCCAGAGCGTTGGTTGTATTTCTGTCTCCTGTCCACCAGGGGGTGGTAGTAGGCTGCTAGAAGCTCGTTACCGTATTACACATTGAAAAGGTAGTAAACAAGTAAACAGCATTCCAGGATTCAATCATATTCAATTTAGAAAATAAACCAAAATTCCAAATCCAATTTTCTTCATTTGCTTTTCAATTAAAGCATTTAAGTTTACTTTCAGAATTGACTGAATTGAAATGGAATCGACCCACTAAGCACAGATCCACAGTGATGACTTGTTCTTACCATGAAGAAGATGCCAGACACAGAGACCATGAGTCTGCTGAGTTTGTCAGTGAAGGGCTGGAAGGGCTCCGGCTTGCCAGAGATGGGGTTTACTCTCTCTACTCGGGAGTACTTGGCTTCGAACTGGGGCCGCAGATTCTCCTGGGACAAACACACATACACTCCAGTATATCATACCAATAACTCTGATATTTCTGACTGGTCCAATCATAGATACCCCTGACCCAGTCAATCCTAGGACCTAACTACAGCAGTACGTGCTCATGACATATCATATGGATCAACCAGACATTGCTGACTGAGTAATGTCTGAAAACCAGTACACGTCAACAGATTGGACACACCCTAGTCATTCCAGGGGCTTACATTATTTTGACTATTTTCTACATTGTGAAGACAAATCAAAATATATTTTATATTTTGAGATTCTTCAAAGTAGCCACCTGACTTGATGACAGCTTTGTACACTCTTGGCATTCTCTCAACCGGCTTCATGAGGTAGTCACCTGGAATGCATTTCAATTAACAGGTGTGCTTTGTTAAAAGTTCATTTGTTTATTTTCTTCCCTTCTTAATGCATTTAAGCAAATCAGTTGTGTTGTGACAAGGCAGGGGTGGTTAGCAGAATATAGTCCTATTTGGTAAAAGACCAAGTCCATATTATGTCAAGAACAGCTCAAATAAGCAAAGAGAAATGACAGTACATCATTACTTTAAGACATGAAGGTCCATCAACCCGGAAAATTTCAAGAACTTTGAAAGTGTAGTCGCAAAAACCATCAAGCGCTATGATGAAACTGGCTCTCATGAGGACCGCCACAGGAAAGGAAGACCCAGAGTTACCTCTGCTGCAGAAGATAAGTTCATTAGAGTTACCAGCCTCAGAAATTGCATCCCAAATAAATGCTTCACAGAGTTCAAGTAACAGACAGATTTCAACATCCACTGTTCAGAGGCGACTGGGTGAATCAGACATTCATGGTCGAAGTGCTGCAAAGAAACCATTACTAAAGGACACCAATGATAAGAAGAGACTTGCCCGGGCCAAGAAACACGAGCAATGGACATTAGACCAGTGGAAATCTGTCCTTTGGTTTGATGAGTCCAAATTTCAAATTTCTGGTTCCAATCGCCGTGTCTTTGTGAGATGCTGAGTAGGTGAACGGATGATCTCCGTATGTGTGGTTTCCACCGTGAAGCACGGAGGAGGAGGTGTGATGGTGTGGGGGTGCTTTGCTGGGGTCACTGTCAGTAATGTATTTAGAATTCAAGGCACATTTAACCAGCATGGCTACCACAGCATTCTGCAGCGTTGCACCATCCCATCTGGTTTGCGCTTAGTGGGACTATCATTTGTTTTCAACAGGACAGTGACCCAACACACTTCCAGGCTATTTAAGTCCTATTTGACCAAGAAGGAGAGTGATGGAGTGCTGCATCAGATGACCTGGCCTCCACAATCACCCAATCTAAACCCAAATGAGATGGTTTGGGATGAGTTGGACTGCAGAGTGAAGGAAAAGCATCCAACAAGTGCTCAGCATATGTGGGAACTCCTTCAAGAGTTCCAAGTGAAGCTGGTTGAGAAAATGCTCTCATCGAGACAAAGGGTGGCTACTTTGAAGAATCTAAAATCTAAAATATATTTAGATTTGTTTAACACTTTTTTGGTTATTACATGATTCCATATGTGTTATTTCATAGTTTTGATGTCTTCGCTATTATTCTACAATGTAGAAAACAGTAAAAAATAAAGAAAAACCATTGAATGAGTAGGTGTGTCCACACTGTTGACTGGTACTGTAAATGTACATGTCTTTGACATATCATATTAATATACCAGATATTGCTGACTAACCTCTTACTCTACCCAATCAACAGTTTCTCAATGACTTGACTGTATCATATGTAACATAATGACGTTATGTAGTAGTATTGTAGTAGTAGTATAC
Source organism: Oncorhynchus masou masou (assembly GCF_036934945.1). NCBI lineage: Eukaryota > Metazoa > Chordata > Actinopteri > Salmoniformes > Salmonidae > Oncorhynchus > Oncorhynchus masou. The sequence goes on from NC_088226.1 coordinate 69,252,224, forward strand.
ATTACAAGAATCACATGATATCATATAAATAAAGCAGGTATTGGTGGATAGACCAACCTCTTCCTCCTCCCAGTCGATGAGGTCCCAGTCATAAGTCAGCTCCGCCCTCCTCCTCTTCCAGAACTCCAGGAACACCGTGGCTACAGGGACAACATTCCAACAGAACACGGATCAATCAACATTCCATGGAATGACTGAATTGAGTTATTCCTCTATATAGAATATAGAAATAGATTTAATATAATTGTAATGCAGCTTGACACAGAGGGTTCGAGTTACATATTGTCTCTTGGGGTTCCCCGACATTTCTTGGCGGTGCCCAGCGTCGATATTTTTGACAATTGTGGGAGGGGCCACATTGATATTTAAATTCTCAAGGGAGAATAACTCTATGGCATATTCCCTAAACACAGAAACATTGGATACACAAGAGAATTATGGTGATTTCTAATATCGATTCAAATAGCAATATTTTGAATCGGCAGCAGAATTGGGCAGAATTGAAGTTTTTCCATGCCTGTTTAATTTGGCAGTCTCCTGTTCAGGATATAGTTTAACGTAGACTGACCCACTTCTCTGTTTAAAGAGGAGAGGACGAGGAAGAGCAGCCAATCAGATGGGCCGACCCATTTTTCATCTGAGCCTCATGTGCTGCAGGGCTGTTGCTTCCTGCTCGTCTACACTGCCACTAGAAAAGTCTGCCACTGTAACAACCAGTCTGATTGGACCAAGACTTGCCGTCCAGGTATACACACACGTTTGTTCCATACTGATGAACGAGACTTGGAAAGATGCCATTACAAGACCAGACGGGTTTACTGTGAACCCAGACACACCAGAGGCTTCATCTAACTGTGACCCCAGACACACCAGAGGCTTCATTTACTGTGACCCCAGACACACCAGAAGCTTCATTTACTGTGACCCCAGACACACCAGAGGCTTCATTTACTGTGACCCCAGACACACCAGAGGCTTCATTTACTGTGACCCCCGACACACCAGAGGCTTCATTTACTGTGACCCCCCACACAAAAGGCTTAATTTACTGTGACCCCAGACACACCAGAGGCTTCATTTACTGTGATCCCAGACACACCAGAGGCTTCATTTACTGTGACCCCAGACACACCAGAGGCTTCATTTACTGTGACCCCAGACACACCAGAGGCTTAATTTACTGTGACCCCCCACACAAGAGGCTTCATTTACTGTGACCCCAGACACACCAGAGGCTTCATTTACTGTGATCCCAGACGCACCAGAGGCTTCATTTACTGTGACCCCCGACACACCAGAGGCTTCATTTACTGTGACCCCAGACGCACCAGAGGCTTCATTTACTGTGACCCCCGACACACCAGAGGCTTCATTTACTGTGACCCCAGACACACCAGAGGCTTCATTTACTGTGACCCCAGACACACCAGAGGCTTCATTTACTGTGACCCCAGACACACCAGAGGCTTCATTTACTGTGACCCCCGACACACCAGAGGCTTCATTTACTGTGATCCCAGACACACCAGAGGCTTCATTTACTGTGACCCCCCACACAAGAGGCTTCATTTACTGTGACCCCAGACACACCAGAGGCTTCATTTACTGTGATCCCAGACACACCAGAGGCTTCATTTACTGTGATCCCAGACACACCAGTCACAACAGAGGCTTAATTTACTGTGACCCTAGACACACCAGACACAACAGCCCAGCAAGTTTACCCTAAACCGGGGTAATTATTGAGCAGACCAGCCTAAGGGACAGGGTGATTATTGAGCAGACCAGCCTAAGGGACGGGGTGATTATTGAACAGACCAGCCTAAGGGATGGGGTGATTATTCAGCAGACCAGCCTAAGGGATGGGGTGATTATTGAGCAGACCAGCCTAAGGGACGGGGTGATTATTGAACAGACCAGCCTAAGGGATGGGGTGATTATTGAGCAGACCAGCCTAACGGATGGGGTGATTATTCAGCAGACCAGCCTAAGGGATGGGGTGATTATTGAGCAGACCAGCCTAACGGATGGGGTGATTATTGAGCAGACCAGCCTAACGGATGGGGTGATTATTGAACAGACCAGCCTAAGGGACGGGGTGATTATTGAACAGACCAGCCTAAGGGACGGGGTGATTATTGAGCAGACCAGCCTAAGGGATGGGGTGATTATTGAGCAGACCAGCCTAAGGGACGGGGTGATTATTGAGCAGACCAGCCTAAGGGATGGGGTGATTATTCAGCAGACCAGCCTAAGGGATGGGGTGATTATTCAGCAGACCAGCCTAAGGGACGGGGTGATTATTGAGCAGACCAGCCTAAGGGACGGGGTGATTATTGAGCAGACCAGCCTAAGGGACGGGGTGATTATTGAACAGACCAGCCTAAGGGACGGGGTGATTATTGAGCAGACCAGCCTAAGGGATGGGGTGATTATTCAGCAGACCAGCCTAAGGGACGGGGTGATTATTGAGCAGACCAGCCTAAGGGACGGGGTGATTATTGAGCAGACCAGCCTAAGGGACGGGGTGATTATTGAGCAGACCAGCCTAAGGGACGGGGTGATTATTGAGCAGACCAGCCTAAGGGACGGGGTGATTATTGAGCAGACCAGCCTAAGGGAAGGGGTGATTATTGAGCAGACCAGCCTAAGGGACGGGGTGATTATTGAGCAGACCAGCCTAAGGGACGGGGTGATTATTGAGCAGACCAGCCGAAGGGATGGGGTGATTATTGAGCAGACCAGCCTAAGGGACGGGGTGATTATTGAACAGACCAGCCTAAGGGACGGGGTGATTATTCAGCAGACCAGCCTAAGGGATGGGGTGATTATTCAGCAGACCAGCCTAAGGGATGGGGTGATTATTGAACAGACCAGCCTAAGGGACGGGGTGATTATTGAGCAGACCAGCCTAAGGGACGGGGTGATTATTGAACAGACCAGCCTAAGGGACGGGGTGATTATTGAGCAGACCAGCCTAAGGGACGGGGTGATTATTGAGCAGACCAGCCTAAGGGACGGGGTGATTATTGAACAGACCAGCCTAAGGGACGGGGTGATTATTGAGCAGACCAGCCTAGCTGGAGGATGGATCAATAGTACAGTGTGTTAGGCTGCAGCAGCCTACAGTGAGTTTCCTATTGATCGTGATGAAGTCAGGGCCTCGGTCCCATAAGGCACCCTATTCTCATGGTCGATGGTCCCTGGTCAAAAGTAGGTCACTATAAAAGGAAAAAAGGGTACCATTTGGGACAAATCCTGCATGTTTTCCATTTCCTGTCCTGGAGGTGTGGACAGAGCTGAGGGAAGATTGCTTTGGATGGGCGTTAAGAGAATGATGCTGGTACGCAGTCCCAACAGGAGCGGTGTTAGCTAACATGAGTGTGAGACAGTACTGTGTGGGTGTTTCCTCACAAAGAGCACATGAACACGCACACACACACACACACACACACACACGCAGGCAGGCAGGCAGGCAGGCAGGCACACACAACTTCTCCCTCCTGGGTGTTTCATTACTAATTACTATTAGACGTAATTAGTAGGGGAGACTGGGGAACAAAGTAACCGTTTTAGAGTTTTACTTACTATGAAAATAACATTTGAGACAGATTCATAATACTTCCATACAAACAACATACATGTATTCGGTACCGTTATACACTGTGACAAAGTTTCTAGGACCTACCTGTACAATTCAACCGACAGTGGTGGAAGTGAAATGTCCACCTTGTATTTCTCATAGGGTTAATTGTAAACAGGCTGTGGGGTTAATTGTAACACTGTCTTCAATGGTAAAACATCTTCCAAATATCAGTTTGAAACTGATATGTTGATGAAGATACACAACTTTGTTTTTATATATATATATATATATATATACAGTACCAGTCAAAAGTTCGGACACACCCACTCATTCAAGGGTTTTTCTTTATTTTTTACTATTTTCTACATTGTAGAATAACAGTGAAGACATCAAAACTATGAAATAACAAATATGGAATCATGAGGTAACCAAAAAAAGTGTTAAACAAATCAAAATATTTTTTATATTTTAGATTCTTCAAAGTAGCCACCCGTTGCCTTGATGACACTCTTGGCATTTTCTCAAGCAGCTTCATGTGGTAGTCACCTGGTATGAATTTCAATGAACAGGTTTGTCTTGTTCAAAGTGAATTTGTGGAATTGATTTCCTTAATGCATTTGAGTCAATAAGTTGTGTTATATAGAAGATAGCCCTACACGTCCATATTATGCCAAGAACAGCTCAAATGAGCAAAGAGAAACGATAGTCCATCATTACTTTAAGACATGGTCAGTCAACACTGAACATTTCAAGAACTTTGAACTTTGTTTCAGAGGAATGGAAGACCCAGAGTTACCTCTGCTCATTAGAGTTACCAGGGTGGCTACTTTGAAGAATCTCAAATCTCAAATATATTTTGATTTGTTTAACACTTTTTTGGTTACTCCCTGATTCCAGTTGTATTTTTCTTAGTTTTAATGTCTTCACTATTATTCTACAATGTAGAAAATAGTGAAAATAAAGAAAAACCATTGAATGAGTAGGTACACTAACTTTCAAAAGTTTGGGGTCATTTAGAAATGTCTTTGTTTCTGAAAGAAAAGCACATTTTTTGGTCCATTAAAATAATATCAAATTGATCAGAAATGCAGTGTAGACATTATTCATGTTGTTAATGACTACTGTGGGTGGAAACGGCTGATTTTTAATATAATATCTACATAGCATACATACATACAGAGGCCCATTATAAGCAACCATCACTCCTGTGTTCCAATGGCATGTTGTGTTAGCTAATCCTAGTATATCATTTTAATAAGATAATCGAGATCATTAGAAAACCCTTTTATAATTTTGTTAGCACAGCTGAAAACGGTTGTTCTGATTAAAGAAGCAATAAAACTGGCCTTCTTTAGACTAGTTGAGTATCAGCATTTGTGGGTTCGATTATAGGCTCAAAATGGCCAGAAACAAAGAACAAAGAACACAACACTGTGTACTACTCCCTTCACAGAACAGCGCAAACTGCCTCTAACCAGAATAGAAAGAGGAGTGGGAGGCCCCGGTGCACAACAGAGCAAGAGGACAAGTACATTAGAGTGTCTAGTTTGAGAAACAGATGCCTCACAAGTCCTCAACTGGCAGCTTCATTAAATAGTACCCGCAAAACACCACTCTCAACATCAACAGTGAAGAGGCGACTCTGGGACGCTTGCCTTCTAGGCAGAGTTGCAAAGAAAAATCTCAGACTGGCCAATAAAAATAAAATATTAAGATGGGCAAAAGAACACGGCAGGGTAGCCTAGTGGTTAGAGCGTTGGACTAGTAACCGGAAGGTTGCAAGTTCAAACCCCCGAGCTGACAAATCTGTCGTTCTGCACCTGAACAGCAGTTAACCCACTGTTCCTAGGCCGTCATTGAAAATACGAATTTGTTCTTAACTGACTTGCCTGGTTAAATAAAGGTAAAAAAAAAACAGACACTGGAATGAGGAACTCTGCCTAGAAGGCCAGCGTCCCAGAGTCGCCTGTTGACGTTGAGAGTGGAGTTTTGTGGGTACTATTTAATGAAGCTGCCAGTTGAGGACTTGTGAGGCGTCTGTTTCTCAAACTAGACACTATAATGATCAAATAGCCTTTTAAAATTATAAACTTGGATTACCTAACACAACATGCCATTGGAACACAGGAGTGATGGTTGCTGATAATGGGCCTCTGTACGCCTATGTAGATATTCCATTAAAAATCTGCCGTTTCCAGCTACAATAGTCATTTACAACATTAACAATGTCTACACTGTATTTCGGATCAATTTGATACTATTTTAATGGACCAAAAAATTGCTTTCTTTGAAAAACAAGAACATTTCTAAGTGACCCCAAACTTTTGAACGGTAGTGTGTATATATTAATTATTAATTATTATAATTTAAATAAATTATATATATATATATATAATTTATTTAAACTTTATTTATTTAGTGTACATCCAAACGTATGACTGGTACTGTTTAAATATCCTGTATATATTTTTTTTGTAATGACAGGGACCCTAGCTATATGTTCACAAAATAAAAATGTCTTATTAGGTATTTGACAAAGGACAAGTAGAATCATTGACATTCTAGATGTATTTTAAAGTGAATCGGGTTTCCGAGACAGTTTTTCTTTCTACTGTATGTAAAAAATGCTCTCCAGCTACTGTGTTGATTTCTCGGGTGAATATGTTATTTGGTTGCCTTGGAGACATATTAAAGCTCTAAAAGGATCAATAGATTCAATGTGGAAAACTGGTACAGCTGTGTGTCTGTGTGTATTTGTCCACGTTTTAAAGTGGCCTTTTATTGTCCCCAGCACAAGGTGGTTAAAAAAAAAGATATTAGCTCATTTCCCATGATCCAACGGCACAATAGATTTGGTTATTTTCAATCATTTGTGGACAAATACACACATATAAATGACCACAGAAATGTTCCATTTGCACAAAAAGCTTATTTCTCTCAAATGTTGTGGACAAATTTACTTTGCCAAGATAATCCATCCACCTGACAGGAGTGGCATATCAAGAACCTGATTAAACAACATAATCATTACACATTAACGCTTTAGGGACTCCAAATAGACTGAACCTAAAAATAAACAACTTCAAAGATTTTAGTTAATTGAGTTAATGTTCATAGAAGGAAATCAGTCGATCAATACGTTCATTAGGCCCTAATCTATGGATTTCATGACCGGGAATACAGATACGCATCTGTTCGTCACAGATACCTTAAAAAAAGAGGTAGGGGCGTAGATCAGAAAACCAGTCAGTATCTGGTGTGACCAGCATTTGTCAACATGTCTCCTTCGCATAGAGTTGATCAGGCTGTTGATTGTGGCCTGTGTAATGTTGTCCCACTCCTCTTCAATGGCTGTGTGAAGTTGCTGGATCCAGAGCATCCCAAACAGGCTCAAAGGGTGACATGTCTGGTGAGTACACAGGTCATAGAAGAACTAGCACATTTTCAGCTTCCAGGAATTATGTACAGATCCTTGCGACATTGGGCCGTGCATTATCATGCTGAAACATGATGTGAATGGCGGCGGATGAATGGCACGACAATGGGCCTGAGGATCTCGTCACGGTATCTCTGTTCATTCAAATTGCCATTGATAAAATGCAATTGTATTTGTTGTCCGTAGCTTATGTCTGCCCATGCCATAACCTCACCGCCACCATGGGGCCCTCTGTTCACAACGCTGACATCAGCAAACCGCTCTCCCACATAGCGCCATACATGCTGTCTGCCATCTGCCCGGTACAGTTGAAACCCAGGATTCATTCATGATGAGCACACTTCTCCAGCGTGCCAGAGGCCATCGAAGGTGAGTATTAGCACACTGAAGTCAGTTACGACGCCGAACTACAATCAGGTCAAGACCCTGATGAGGACGACGAGCACGCAGATGAGCTTCCCTGAGACGGTTTCTGACAGCTTGTGCAGAAATTCTTCGTTGTGCAAACCTACAGTTTCATCAGCTGTCTGGGTGGCTGGTCTCAGACGATCCCACAGGTGAAGAAGCCAGATGTGGAGGTCCTGGGCTGGCATGGTTACACGTGGTCTGCTGTTATGAGGCCGGTTGGACCACTGACAAATTCTCTATAATTACGTTGGAGGCGGCTTATGGTAGAGAAATTATCATTCAATGGTGGACAATCCTGTAGTCAGCATGCCAATTGCACTCTCCCTCATAACTTGAGACGTCTCTGGCATTGTGTTGTGATAAAACTGCACATTTTAGCATGGCCTTTTATTGTCCCCAGCACAAGGTGCACATGTGTAATGATCATGCTGTTTAATCAGGTTCTTGATATGCCACACCTGTCAGGTGGATGGATTATCTTGGCAAAGTAAATTTGTCCACAACATTTGAGAGAAATAAGCTTTTTGTGCAAATTGAACAATTCTGTGATCATTTATTTCAGCTAATGAAACATGTGACCAACACTTTTTACATGTTGTGTTTATATTTTTGTTCAGTGTATCATAAAAGGGCTACATAAATACATTTGATTCTACTTTTCCACAGCAGTAATAGAAAAGGCTGAGAGAGAGAGAGAGAGAGACAGAGAGAGAGAGGCAGAGAGAGAGACAGAGAGAGAGAGGCAGAGAGAGAGAGGCAGAGAGAGAGAGACAGAGAGAGAGAGACAGAGAGAGAGAGACAGAGAGAGAGAGAGAGAGAGGCAGAGAGGCAGAGAGAGAGAGACAGAGAGAGAGCGGGAGAGAGAGAGAGAGACAGAGAGAGAGAGGCAGAGAGAGGCAGAGAGAGAGAGACAGAGAGAGAGAGACAGAGAGAGACAGAGAGAGAGAGAGAGCGAGAGGCAGAGAGAGAGAGAGAGCGAGAGGCAGAGAGAGACAGCGCGAGAGGCAGAGAGAGACAGCGAGGGAGAGAGGCAGAGAGAGAGGCAGAGAGACAGAGAAAGCGAGAGAGAGAGAGAGAGAGAGAGTGAGAGAGCGAGAGAGGCCACAGAAAAATACCAAATCATCTTTTTACCTACCCCATATTGCCATAAAGATAGCAAAGAACACTGTTCCTCCATTGTCGAAGAGATGGGTCACCTGCAAAAAGAGAAACACATTGATCTACATAAACAATTTTCTTCCAGTTCTATTCATTGTAACTGGTAAATAATCAGTCCATCCAGGATTTTGCGATTCTGTGCTTGAAGATTTTTGTTGTTTTGTTTGCTAAATCAATTCCCCCAAATATTATGTGACTGTTTAAAAATGTCACCAATCAGGGTACAATAACCACAAAAACAAACAAAAAATGTCAAATCATCACAATATTACACATAAAACTGTCTGATCGTCACATTCCAACACGAGGGCTACGATTTTAACCAATCACCACACCTTTACAGCATGAAATTGTTAAATAAAGTGACACGTCAACACAATGTCCCGCCCGTCAGTGCATGTCGGTGACAAATTGGACAAAACATAATTGAAAATAGCCATGCCAAATGTCAGAACTGCAGTGGGAAAAGAAAGCAGAATCTAGAGCGACTGCATAATCAATACTCTCATAAAAATGTTTGCATGACTGTCGCTTTGGATAAAAGCATCTGGTAGACGGCATATTGTTGTCATTACCCTCCGGAACGGGGCACCGTTACTCGAACAGTTACAACATAATATCACAGCAAAACAAAACTGATTGTAATGATGTCCTTTCCACCAGTTTTGCCCACTTCACTTCTGCATGAAAAGATTTCCACATCACATCCACATACGTTATGGCAGGTCATACAGCCGCTAAACCCCTCAAATTCAACTCTGGACCTTGAAGCCACTTCCAATATTTGTGTTCTTTCTTCCCCTCTAATTAGAGACTGATTTAGACCTGGGACACCGGGTAGGTGTGATTCATTATCAGGCAGAACCTAAAAGCAGCAGTATTCTGGACCTCATAGGGTAAGATTTGAATAACCCTGCATTAAGCACTTCTGTCATGACTGCTCAGCATAGCATAACAATAACATGCATTGACTGTTGTGTGATTGATCCTCAGGGACATTAACAGTACTAGTTAACTGTTGTAGTACTTCTGTTTACTATACTACTTCTACACCTACAGCATACCAGCATAGCGTTCTATTTTTAAACCTGTTACCTCTAATTCCTCAGGGGTCTTACTAATCTCGGAAGCCACCAAATGTTGTGCGGCTAGCTAGCACATTTATGTTGGCGATCTCAAACTGTTAAGAGAGATTAGCATTTAATTGCCCTTTGCATAGTCACAGCTATTATATTCCACTCTGAGCTATCAGGGTGGAATAGAACAGAATAGAACATAATAGAATAGAATAAAACAGAATAGAACAGAATAAAACAGAATAGAACAGAACATAATAGAATAGAACAGAATAGAACATAATAAAACAGAATAGAACAGAATAAAACAGAATAGAACAGAATAGAACAGAATAGAACAGAATAGAACATAATAGAATAGAATAAAACAGAATAGAATAGAATAAAACAGAATAGAACAGAATAGAACAGAATAGAACAGAATAAAACAGAATAAAACAGAATAAAACAAAATAAAACAGAATAAAACAGAATAAAACAGAATAAAACAGAATAGAACAGAATAGAACAGAATAAAACAGAAGAGAACAGAACAGAATATAATAGAACAGAATAGAAAGGAACAGAATATAATAGAACAGAATAGAATATAATAGAACAGAATAGAAAGGAACAGAATATAATAGAAAGGAACAGAATATAATAGAACAGAATAGAAAGGAACAGAATATAATAGAACAGAATAGAACAGAATAGAATAAAACAGAATAAAACAGAATAAAACAGAATAAAACAGAATAAAACAGAATAAAACAGAATAAAACAGAATAGAACAGAACAGAATATAATAGAACAGAATAGAAAGGAACAGAATATAATAGAACATAATAGAATATAATAGAACAGAATAGAAAGGAACAGAATATAATAGAACAGAATAGAATATAATAGAACAGAATAGAAAGGAACAGAATATAATAGAACAGAATAGAATATAATAGAACAGAATAGAAAGGAACAGAATATAATAGAACAGAATAGAACAGAATAGAACAGAATAAAACAGAATAAAACAGAATAAAACAGAATAAAACAGAATAAAACAGAATAAAACAGAATAGAACAGAACAGAATATAATAGAACAGAATAGAAAGGAACATAATATAATAGAACAGAATAGAATATAATAGAACAGAATAGAAAGGAACAGAATATAATAGAACAGAATAGAATATAATAGAACAGAATAGAAAGGAACAGAATATAATAGAACAGAATAAAACAGAATAAAACAGAATAAAACAGAATAGAACAGAATAGAACAGAATAGAACAGAATAGAACAGAATAGAACAGAATAGAAGAGAACAGAACAGAATATAATAGAACAGAATAGAACAGAATATAATATAATAGAACAGAATAGAAAGGAACAGAATATAATAGAACAGAATAGAACAGAACAGAATATAACAGAACAGAATATAATAGAACAGAATAGAACAGAACAGAATATGATAGAACAGAATAGAACAGAACAGAATTTAATGTAACAGAATAGAACAGAATAGATTAATGGTCTAATTACTGACCTTTGCATAGACACAGCTGTCACTGAGTTTCCAGGTGTTGCAGTTCTCCTCACACATAGGACACATGATAGTAGTGTTGGCCTCACAGATCTCTTTACTGAAGGGACAGACATAGGAAAACTTCATTAACATTTGAACCAGACATAGAGATCAGACATAAAAAGATCGAAATGTATTAAAGTTAAGGTTAAGGGTGTTAAGTTTAGGTTTAAAGTTAAGGTTAGGCGTGATAAGTTTAAAGTTAAGGTTAGGGGTGTTAAGTTTAGGTTTAAAGTTAAGGTTACGGGTGTTATGTTTAGGTTTAAAGTTAAGGTTAGGGGTGTTAAGTTTAAGGTTAGGGGTGTTAAGTTTAAGTTCAAGGTTAGGGTTAAGTATAGGTTCAAGGTTAGGCTTAGGGTTAGGGTTAATGTAAACCCTTTCAAATCTGCAGGCTGTATACACAAGCTGTCAGACCAATAACAATATAATTGAGAGTTGTGGGGTGTCCTGACTGGCATCCTAATCTCTTTATAGTGCCATGACTTTTGACTAGGGCCCATAGGCTCTGTTGTGCACTATCTAGGGAATAGGGTATCATTTGGGATGCCTATAAGAGCTCGGGTCAAAGGGAAGAGGGTATCATTCGGGATGCCTATAAGGGCTCGGGTCAAAGGGAAGAGGGTATCATTAGGGACACCTATAAGGGCTCGGGTCAAAGGGAAGAGGGTATCATTAGGGACGCTCATAAGGGCTCGGGTCAAAGGGAAGAGTGTATCATTTGGGACGCCTATAAGGGCTCAGGTCAAAGGGAAGAGGGTATCATTCGGGACGCCAATAAGGGCTCGGGTCAAGGGGAAGAGGGTATCATTTGGGACACAGAGGCTCCGGTGTGGTGTGTCCTGACTGACCTGACTTGGCTGGTGTCCATGGTAAGAAATCCGTAGAGGAAAACGAGGAGACCCACAAGAGCTGCCGGGATCAGCATGCCAGTGTACCAACCCAGCCAGGCAAAGTACAGCCCAATCTTCTCCCCAAAGTAACGCCTGGAGAGGAGAGTCCAATGAACAAGATCAATTAGCAAAAGCTAATCCCAACATGAACGATCTTTAAATTCAGACCCAGCTGTATTTGCCTGGCAGGGAACAAGTACTTTTTAACCAACCAGGCAAAGAATAGGCGTGGCAGGGAACAAGTACCTTGTAACCAACCAGGCAAAGAACAGGCGTGGCAGGGAACAAGTACCTTGTAACCAACCAGGCAAAGAACAGGCATGGCAGGGAACAAGTACCTTGTAACCAACCAGGCAAAGAACAGGCATGGCAGTCAACAAGTACCTTGTGACCAACCAGGCAAAGAACAGGCGTGGCAGGGAACAAGTACCTTGTAAACAACCAGGCAAAGAACAGGCGTGGCAGTCAACAAGTACCTTGTAACCAACCAGGAAAAGAACAGGCGTGGCAGGGAACAAGTACCTTGTAACCAACCAGGCAAAGAACAGGCCTGGCAGTCAACAAGTACCTTGTGACCAACCAGGCAAAGAACAGGCATGGCAGGGAACAAGTACCTTGTAACCAACCAGGCAAAGAACAGGCGTGGCAGGGAACAAGTACCTTGTAACCAACCAGGCAAAGAACAGGCGTGGCAGTCAACAAGTACCTTGTAACCAACCAGGCAAAGAACAGGCGTGGCAGGGAACAAGTACCTTGTAACCAACCAGGCAAAGAACAGGCGTGGCAGTCAACAAGTACCTTGTAACCAACCAGGCAAAGAACAGGCGTGGCAGGGAACAAGTCCAATAAAGAGGATAAATTGGCAAAAACTCCCCGACATGGACTGATTCAATTGGACCCCCTAGCGGCAGCAGGTACAGCGTTGGCCCAGTAACGAAAAAGGTCACTGATTCGAATACTCGAGCCGACAAGGTGAAAAATCTGCCGATGTGCCCTTGAGCAAGGCACTTAACCATAATTTGCTAAAACAACACATTTCACTGCACCTATCTGGTGTATGTGACAAGAAAACACCATTATTTGACTGACAGGAAATACGTCCATGAATTAAAATAAGTATATTGTGCACATACGTTGTGCTTCTACTGTAGGTGGATGGACGAGAAAACCATTCATAGAAAGTGAAGGAATTTCACCACATACAAGTAGGTGGTCTTGGATGCACAACTAACCATTTTAATGCATCTCACACCAACATTTTGTCAATAGACCTTCATCAGGGTTGAACGAGTCCAAACTCCTGACTAGGCGATGAACTTTTAAACTGGAGCTATTCAGAGTTACACCCACTGTACAGCTGTATTTCAGTTGTGTTAAATGCAGAGAAAATAAGTCCAAATGAACAAGAAACCTCACGACTGGAGTGGACCTCTAAATTTGACTTGTTTAGACCTAGTTGTTTGAAACGCAGAGGAAAGAAGTCCAATGAGAAGACAGATTAGCAAAAACTCCACCGGCCCTCCCGTGGTTGTGGGTCGACTTTTAAATTGGAACAGATCAGACCTAGCTACTCTATTTAATTCAGAAACGACTCCTGAGAAGGAAAGTTAGCCTGGGGTTTCCTGTGGAGAGGTTTCATTCCTGAAAAATGACAGAGAGGAGAACCCGGGCTCATAATACAGACTCCACACACACACACCAGTGGTTACCTGATGAGGTCGAGAGGCTGGTACTTGTACCACATGCCCCAGCGAGCCCACCTCTCGTACAGCAGGTGTCTGTGGTTCTGGGCACCGTGAGTCTTAATAGGGTGTCTGCTCTTGTATCCACCCTGAAAAAAGAAGTACAGAACACAGAACACAATTAACATGACTGGAAGACAGGTATATAACGTCGCCTAGCCTAGTTCATACTGTATGGGGCTGGAGCCAACTCTTCTATAGCCGTCCAGGGACAGAAACAGAAAACGTAGAGAATTCACACGAGTAGACAGGTTGACACTAGCCTAATCCCATACTTTTGTATCCTCCCTAAAAACAGAAGCAAATAGCCTCGTGTAACAGGTGGAGTTCTGAATAATTCAGAACCACTCGACTACAACACAGGAAACACACCCAACAAGGGTCTAGACAGCATTTATACAGTGCCTTGCAAACGTATTCATCCCCCTTGGCGTTTTTCCTATGTTGTTGCATTACAACCTGTCATTTAGATAGATTTTTATTTGGATTTCATGTAATGGACATGCACAAAATAGTCCAAATTTGTGAAGTGAAATGAAAAAAATGTATTGATTCAAAAATTATAAAAAGTTTAAAACAGAAAAGTGCATATGTATTCAGCCCCGTTGCTATGAAGCCCCTAAATAAGATCTGGTGCAACCAATTACCTTCAGAAGTCACATAATTAGTTAAATAAAGTCCACCTGTGTCACATGATATCAGTGTATTAACCTGTTCTGAAACGCCCCAGAGTCTGCAACACCACTAAGCAAGGGGTACCACCAAGCAAGTGGCACCATGAAGACCAAGGAGCTCTCCAAACAGGTCAGGGACAAAGTTGTAGAGAAGTACAGATCAAGATTGGGTTATAAAAAAATATCAGAAACTTTGAACATCCCACAGAGCACCATTAAATCCATTATTAAAAAATGGAAAGTATATGGCACCACAATCAACCTGCCAAGGGAGGGCTGCCCACCCAAACTCACGACCAGGCAAGGAGGGCATTAATCAGAGAGGCTACAAAGAGACCAAAGATAACCCTGAAGGAGCTACAAAGCTCCACAGCAGAGATTGGAGTATCTGTCCATAGGACCACTTTAAGCCGTACAGTCCACAGAGCTTTACGGAAAAGTGGCCAGAAAAAAAGCCATTGCTTAAAGAAGAAAATAAGCAAACACGTTTGATGTTCGCCAAAAGGCATGTGGGAGACTCCCCAAACATATGGAAGAAGGTGCTCTGGTCAGATGAGACAAAGATTTAGCTTTTTGGCCATCAAGGAAAGCGCTATGTCTGGCACAAACCCAACACCTCTCATCACCCCGACAACAGCTTCCCCACAGTGAAGCATGTTGGAGGCAGCATCATGCTGTGAGGATGTTTTTCATCTACGGGGACTTTGAAACTGGTCAGAATTGAAGGAATGATGGATAGGGGCTCAATACAGGGTAATTCTTGTGGGAAACATGTTTCAGTCTTCCAGAGATTTGAGACTGGGACAGAGGTTCACCTTCCAGCAGGACAATGACCCTAAGCATACTGCTAAAGCAACACTCGAGTGGTTTAAGGGGAAACATTTATGTCTTGGAATGGCCTAGTCAAAGCCCAGATCTCAATCCAATTGAGAATCTGTGGTATGACTTAAAGATTGCTGTTCACCAGTGGAACCCATCAAACTTGATGGAGCTGGAGCAGTTTTGCCTTGAAGAATGGGCAAAAATCCCAGTGACTAGATGTGCCAAGCTTATAGAGACATACCCCAAGATACTTGCAGCTGTAATTGCTGCAAAAGGTGGCTCTACAAAGTATTGGCTTTGGGGGGATGAATAGTTATGCACGCTCAAGTTTTCATTTTTTTTGGTCTTATTTCTTGTTTGTTTCACAATAAAAAATATTTTGCATCTTCAAAAAGTGGTAGGCATGTTGTGTAAATCAAATGATACAACCCCCCCCAAAAATACATTTTAATTCCAGGTTGTAAGGCAACAAAATATGAAAAATGCCAAGGGGGTGAATACTTTCATGAGTCCTTGTATTTTAACAATTTGCCAGGGTAGCCTAGTGGTTAGAGTGTAGAGGTGGCAGGGTAGCCTAGTGGTTAGGGCGTAGAGGTGGCAGGGTAGCCTAGTGGTTAGAGTGTAGAGGTGGCAGGTAGCCTAGTGGTTAGAGTGTAGAGGTGGCAGGTAGCCTAGTGGTTAGAGTGTAGAGGCGGCAGGGTAGCCTAGTGGTTAGAGTGTAGAGGTGGCAGGGTAGCCTAGTGGTTAGGGCGTAGAGGCGGCAGGGTAGCCTAGTGGTTAGAGCGTAGAGGCGGCAGGGTAGCCTAGTGGTTAGAGTGGAGAGGCGGCAAGGTAGCCTAGTGGTTAGAGTGGAGAGGCGGCAGGGTAGCCTAGTGGTTAGAGTGTAGAGGCGGCAGGGTAGCCTAGTGGTTAGAGTGTAGAGGTGGCAGGGTAGCCTAGTGGTTAGAGCGTAGAGGTGGCAGGGTAGCCTAGTGGTTAGAGCGTAGAGGTGGCAGGGTAGCCTAGTGGTTAGAGCGTAGAGGTGGCAGGGTAGCCTAGTGGTTAGAGAGTTGAGGCGGCAGGGTAGCCTAGTGGTTAGAGTGTAGAGGCGGCAGGGTAGCCTAGTGGTTAGAGTGTAGAGGCGGCAGGGTAGCCTAGTGGTTAGAGTGTAGAGGCGGCAGGGTAGCCTAGTGGTTAGAGTGTAGAGGCGGCAGGGTAGCCTAGTGGTCCCAGCGCTGGTGGTCCCAGCGCGCACGACCCACGTGGAGTTCCAGGTCTCCGGTAGCCTCTGGAACTGCCGATCTGCGGCCAACAAGGCAGAGTTCATCTCAGCCTATGCCTCCCTCCAGTCCCTCGACTTCTTGGCACTGACGGAAACATGGATCACCACAGATAACACTGCTACTCCTACTGCTCTCTCTTCATCCGCCCACGTGTTCTCGCACACCCCGAGAGCTTCTGGTCAGCGGGGTGGTGGCACCGGGATCCTCATCTCTCCCAAGTGGTCATTCTCTCTTTCTCCCCTTACCCATCTGTCTATCGCCTCCTTTGAATTCCATGCTGTCACAGTTACCAGCCCTTTCAAGCTTAACATCCTTATCATTTATCGCCCTCCAGGTTCCCTCGGAGAGTTCATCAATGAGCTTGATGCCTTGATAAGCTCCTTTCCTGAGGACGGCTCACCTCTCACAGTCCTGGGCGACTTTAACCTCCCCACGTCTACCTTTGACTCATTCCTCTCTGCCTCCTTCTTTCCACTCCTCTCCTCTTTTGACCTCACCCTCTCACCTTCCCCCTACTCACAAGCCAGGCAATACGCTCGACCTCATCTTTACTAGATGCTGTTCTTCCACTAACCTCATTGCAACTCCCCTCCAAGTCTCCGACCACTACCTTGTATCCTTTTCCCTCTCGCTCTCATCCAACACTTCCCACACTGCCCCTACTCGGATGGTATCGCGCCGTCCCAACCTTCGCTCTCTCTCCCCCGCTACTCTCTCCTCTTCCATCCTATCATCTCTTCCCTCTGCTCAAACCTTCTCCAACCTATCTCCTGATTCTGCCTCCTCAACCCTCCTCTCTTCCCTTTCTGCATCCTTTGACTCTCTATGTCCCCTATCCTCCAGGCCGGCTCGGTCCTCCCCTCCCGCTCCGTGGCTCGACGACTCATTGCGAGCTCACAGAACAGGGCTCCGGGCAGCTGAGCGGAAATGGTGGAAAACTCGCTTCCCTGCGGACCTGGCATCCTTTCACTCCCTCCTCTCTACATTTTCCTCCTCTGTCTCTGCTGCTAAAGCCACTTTCTACCACTCTAAATTCCAAGCATCTGCCTCTAACCCTAGGAAGCTCTTTGCCACCTTCTCCTCCCTCCTGAATCCTCCTCCCCCTCCTCCCTCTCTGCAGATGACTTCGTCAACCATTTTGAAAAGAAGGTCGACGACATCCGATCCTCGTTTGCTAAGTCAAACGACACCGCTGGTTCTGCTCACACTGCCCTACCCTGTGCTCTGACCTCTTTCTCCCTCTCTCTCCAGATGAAATCTCGCTTCTTGTGACGGCCGGCCGCCCAACAACCTGCCCGCTTGACCCTATCCCCTCCTCTCTTCTCCAGACCATTTCCGGAGACCTTCTCCCTTACCTCACCTCGCTCATCAACTCATCCCTGACCGCTGCTACGTCCCTTCCGTCTTCAAGAGAGCGAGAGTTGCACCCCTTCTGAAAAAACCTACACTCGATCCCTCCGATGTCAACAACTACAGACCAGTATCCCTTCTTTCTTTTCTCTCCAAAACTCTTGAACGTGCCGTCCTTGGCCAGCTCTCCCGCTATCTCTCTCAGAATGACCTTCTTGATCCAAATCAGTCAGGTTTCAAGACTAGTCATTCAACTGAGACTGCTCTTCTCTGTATCACGGAGGCGCTCCGCACTGCTAAAGCTAACTCTCTCTCCTCTGCTCTCATCCTTCTAGACCTATCGGCTGCCTTCGATACTGTGAACCATCAGATCCTCCTCTCCGAGTTGGGCATCTCCGGCGCGGCCCACGCTTGGATTGCGTCCTACCTGACAGGTCGCTCCTACCAGGTGGCGTGGCGAGAATCTGTCTCCTCACCACGCGCTCTCACCACTGGTGTCACCCAGGGCTCTGTTCTAGGCCCCCTCCTATTCTCGCTATACACCAAGTCACTTGGCTCTGTCATAACCTCACATGGTCTCTCCTATCATTGCTATGCAGACGACACACAATTAATCTTCTCCTTTCCCCCTTCTGATGACCAGGTGGCGAATCGCATCTCTGCATGTCTGGCAGACATATCAGTGTGGATGACGGATCACCACCTCAAGCTGAACCTCGGCAAGACGGAGCTGCTCTTCCTCCCGGGGAAGGACTGCCCGTTCCATGATCTCGCCATCACGGTTGACAACTCCATTGTGTCCTCCTCCCAGAGCGCTAAGAACCTTGGCGTGATCCTGGACAACACCCTGTCGTTCTCAACTACCATCAAGGCGGTGGCCCGTTCCTGTAGGTTCATGCTCTACAACATCCGCAGAGTACGACCCTGCCTCACACAGGAAGCGGCGCAGGTCCTAATCCAGGCACTTGTCATCTACCGTCTGGATTACTGCAACTCGCTGTTGGCTGGGCTCCCTGCCTGTGCCATTAAACCCCTACAACTCATCCAGAATGCCGCAGCCCGTCTGGTGTTCAACCTTCCCAAGTTCTCTCACGTCACCCCGCTCCTCCGCTCTCTCCACTGGCTTCCAGTTGAAGCTCGCATCCGCTACAAGACCATGGTGCTTGCCTACGGAGCTGTGAGGGGAACGGCACCGCAGTACCTCCAGGCTCTGATCAGGCCCTACACCCAAACAAGGGCACTGCGTTCATCCACCTTTGGCCTGCTCGCCTCCCTACCACTGAGGAAGTACAGTTCCCGCTCAGCCCAGTCAAAACTGTTCGCTGCTCTGGCCCCCCAATGGTGGAACAAACTCCCTCACGACGCCAGGACAGCGGAGTCAATCACCACCTTCCGGAGACACCTGAAACCCCACCTCTTTAAGGAATACCTAGGATAGGATAAAGTAATCCTTCTCACCCCCTCCCCCTTAAATGATTTAGATGCACTATTGTACAGTGGCTGTTCCACTGGATGTCATAAGGTGAATTCACCAATTTGTAAGTCGCTCTGGATAAGAGCGTCTGCCAAATGACTTAAATGTAATGTAAATGTTAGAGTGTAGAGGTGGCAGGGTAGCCTAGTGGTTAGAGTGTAGAGGTGGCAGGGTAGCCTAGTGGTTAGAGTGTAGAGGTGGCAGGGTAGCCTAGTGGTTAGAGCGTTGGACTAGTAACCGGGAGGTTGATCCAAATCAGGACTAGTAACCGGGAGGTTGCAAGTTCAAATCCCAGTCTTTCTGCCCTTGAACAGGCAGTTAACCCACTGTTCCTAGGCTGCATTGAAAATAAGAATTATTTCTTAACTGACTTGCCTGGTTAAATAAAGGTTTAAAAAAAGACTTGTTGAGAGAGTCTAACAATGTTCTTACCTCGTGCGGAGGAAATGCAGCCTCATATGTCCCATTGCCCAGTAACCTATTGATACCTTCAATAGAAGAACAAACACACTTTAGCAGAAGCACTAATAAGAGACTGGAAAAAATAAAGTTATAATTCAAAACATATTTATTTCCCTTCCCATGACTCAAACATTGCTAAACTCCCAATCACCATTACACAGCAGCCTCCAATGGGGATTCTATATAAAATGTCCACAGTTCTAATAATGATTATTATAATGCATTTACATAATGATGAGCTAGTTATGTTCGATAGCATTATCCTCACCACCCCCTGGTGTGGTGATAAAAGTTTGATTAGGCTCTCAGCCTCTTGCACTAATTGTGTCCTCTGTTAATTTCGGACGGAGCATAGTCTCAGAAATCCTAGACCTAAGGCGAACTGCATTAGCTGGTTATGCTGCAGGAACATTGTTAATTGAGGGAGGAAAACTGTCTCCCGAGGGAAACCTCGTGGACGTTGGTGGGTGTCTGTAGCAGGCTAGTCACAGTATAGCCTGGAAAACAAAATGAGGGATATGCTACAAAAACAGGATCAATGAGTTAGCCAGGTAACTTTGATAAACAACCAGAAATAACTGTAGAATTTTCTGATTCTTTAAAAAAAGCAAGACATTAAACCATGACCATGTCAAGCGCATCTTTCTAAGAAATTAAAAGTAATTTCAGAATATTTAGGCAAGTTAGCTGGCTAACATCTTGATACTATGCTTAGTTTCAGAGAATATCAGCTTGATCACTAGAAGCTGTTGATCGCTTTAAGTGGAAGTGCACTGTACAAAGGCCTACGGCAGACTTCCTTCAGCCATGGAGAGAGAACACTATTATCAATGGATGAAACGCTGAGACAATGCAGCATCGTTACCACGGAAACAACCACAGACACATAAGATCACAACGGTCAACAAGCAACACTACAAAGAAGGACAACATAGTAAAACAACACAATCAACATAGACATTTGTATTTGTATTTTTTATGTCTCACCTTTAAATAATAAACTTTGTTGATTATTTCAATGGAGATATACTGTATTAACGTGTGTCACTGTGTCACTGTATAAAATGAAAGATAGTATGGTTCTCTCTGGTAAAAATACAGTTGTATCTCAATCAGACTAACCTGTATAAATAGATTTTATCTGAATCAGACTAACCTGTATAAATAGATTTTATCTCAATCAGACTAACCTGTGTAAATAGATTTTTATCTCAATCAGACTAACCTGTATAAAATGATTTTATCTGAATCAGACTAACCTGTATAAATAGATTTTATCTCAATCAGACTAACCTGTGTAAATAGATTTTTATCTCAATCAGACTAACCTGTATAAAATGATTTTATCTCAATCAGACTAACCTGTATAAAATGATTTTATCTCAATCAGACTAACCTGTATAAAATGATTTTATCTCAATCAGACTAACCTGTGTAAATAGATTTTATCTCAATCAGATTAACCTGTATAAATAAAGATATTTTATCTCAATCAGACTAACCTGTATAAATAAAGATATTTTATATCAATCAGACTAACCTGTATAAATAAAGATATTTTATATCAATCAGACTAACCTGTATAAATAAAGATATTTTATATCAATCAGACTAACCTGTATAAATAAAGATATTTTATCTAAATAAGATTAACCTGTATAAATAAAGAGCTTTAATCTAAATAACATTAACATGTATAAATAAAGAGATTTTATGAATAAAGATCAACGCAAAATATGAATAATCTGAAAGTAGAAAGTGTTCATATATATTGCTATAGGTATCCAATTGTCTGAAATGTCATTCTAAGTCAATAAGACGACAGTGGGGATGTCAACAACATTAAGTCCAGACCATTTCTACTGGCTCTCTGCCCAGGATCTCTGCTACAAAGAGTCTCAGAGTAAAAGGGTGCTGGTCTAGGATCAGTTTAGCCTTTTAGATCAGAACGAATAAGATGACATGGACAGGAGGGATCTGATCCTAGATCAGATTGTGTCAGATTATATAGAGAAGGGGTGACTTGGTCCTAGATCAGCACTCCTACTCTGAAGACAAGACAGATTTTGAATACGGGCCCAAATGATGCCACCATCACATCACCAACACAGATACGCACCTTCCCAGAAGCTCACAGACTGAGAGATCAGTCTCCGGTCATGGTGACCATAATAATTTAGTAGAGACTCACAACATAGAGGAGGAGCTGTTGAGACAATGGAGGACAGAGGACGTCACTAGCAAAACGCTCTAGACAGACAGAAACACTGTAGTATATTGGTGGGGTGTAGGGGCTGTCCTATCGCGGGTTATATTGTGTTATATACAGACAGACAGCACAGTGGCAGACACGTAACTAGAACAATGCTCTATACTGCAACACATTAGTGGGGACTGGGGACCATTCTATTGTTGGGTTTAAGGGTTAAGGTTAAGGTGACCTCTTGCAATACACAGGAGACTTCACAATAACAAGTGCTTTCTATCATACGAAAGCATGCTTTCACTGTACACACAAACAGGTTAACATACAGACCGATATGAACAAAGAGAGGATGGACATGGACATGGGACAATACATGGATGGATGACAGCCCAAATATCCATGGAGGCAAGGCAACCTAGCCTGGTCTACCATGCAAAGTGTCTAGCCTGGTCTTCCATGCAAAGTGTCTAGCCTGGTCTACCATGCAAAGTGTCTAGCCTGGTCTACCATGCAAAGGGTCGAGCCTGGTCTTCCATGCAAAGGGTCTAGTCTGGTCTACCATGCAAAGGGTCTAGTCTGGTCTACCATGCAAAGTGTCTAGCCTGGTCTACCATGCAAAGTGTCTAGCCTGGTCTACCATGCAAAGTGTCTAGCCTGGTCTACCATGCAAAGGGTCGAGCCTGGTCTTCCATGCAAAGGGTCTAGTCTGGTCTACCATGCAAAGGGTCTAGTCTGGTCTACCATGCAAAGGGTCTAGTCTGGTCTACCATGCAAAGGGTCTAGTCTGGTCTTCCATGCAAAGGGTCTAGTCTGGTCTTCCATGCAAAGTGTCTAGCCTGGTCTACCATGCAAAGGGTCTAGTCTGGTCTTCCATGCAAAGGGTCTAGTCTGGTCTTCCATGCAAAGGGTCTAGTCTGGTCTTCCATGCAAAGGGTCTTGTCTGGTCTTCCATGCAAAGGGTCTAGCCTGGTCTTCCATGCAAAGGGTATAGCCTGGTTGTCCATGCAAAGGGTCTAGTCTGGTCTACCATGCAAAGGGTCTAGTCTGGTCTTCCATGCAAAGGGTCTAGTCTGGTCTTCCATGCAAAGTGTCTAGCCTGGTCTACCATGCAAAGGGTCTAGTCTGGTCTTCCATGCAAAGGGTCTAGTCTGGTCTTCCATGCAAAGGGTCTTGTCTGGTCTTCCATGCAAAGGGTCTAGCCTGGTCTTCCATGCAAAGGGTATAGCCTGGTCGTCCATGCAAAGGGTATAGCCTGGTCTTCCATGCAAAGGGTCGAGCCTGGTCTTCCATGCAAAGGGTCGAGCCTGGTCTTCCATGCAAAGGGTCGAGCCTGGTCTTCCATGCAAAGGGTCTAGCCTGGTCTACCATGCAAAGGGTCTAGCCTGGTCTTCCATGCAAAGGGTCAAGTCTGGTCTTCCATGCAAAGGGTCAAGTCTGGTCTTCCATGCAAAGGGTCTAGCCTGGTCTTCCATGCAAAGGGTATAGCCTGGTCTTCCATGCAAAGGGTATAGCCTGGTCTTCCATGCAAAGGGTCTAGCCTGGTTTTCAATGCAAAATGAAAGCTAATATAACAATGATATATGCCACTTGGCAGGCACTTTTATCCAAAGTGACTTACAGATTGAGGGCATTGTTGGTATCTAGTCATATTTTTGTTCAATGTAGTATCTAGAAGTACCTACTAGTATCTAGTAGTCATATCTAGTAGTAGTAGTAGTAGTAGTATCTAGTAGTAGTATAGTAGTAGTATCTAGTAGTAATATCTAGTAGTAGCAGCTAGTATTAGTATAGTAGTAGTATCTTGTAGTAGTATCTAGTAGTAATATAGTAGTAGTAGTAGTATCTAGTTATAGTAGAAGTATCTAGTAGTAATATCTAGTAGTAGTATCTAGTAGTAATATCTAGTAGTAGTATCTAGTCAAATATAGTAGTAGTATCTAGTCAAATCTAGTAGTAGTATCTTGTAGTATCTAGTAGTAATATAGTAGTAGTATATAGTAGCAGTATCTAGTAGTAGTATATAGTAGTAATATCTAGTAGTAGTATCTAGTAGTAGTATGTAGTAGAATATAGTAGTAATACAGTAGTAGTATCTAGTAGTAGTATCTAGTAGTAGTATCTAGTAGAATTATCTAGTAGTAGTATATAGTAGTAATATCTAGTCGTAATATCTAGTAGTAGTATATAGTAGTCATATCTAGTAGTAATATCTAGTAGTAATATCTAGTAGTAGTATATAGTAGTAATATCTAGTCGTAATGTCTAGTAGTAATATTTAGTCGTAGTATCTAGTAGTAATATAGTAGTATAGAATAGTAATATCTAGTAGTAGTATATAGTAGTAATATCTAGTAGTAATATCTAATAGTAGTATAATCTAATCGTAGTATCTAGTAGTAATATCTAGTAGTAGTATATAGTAGTAATATCTAGTAGTAGTATATAGTAGAAGCATCTAGTAGTAATATAGTAGTAAGATCTAATAGTATATAGTAGTAGTATCTAGTATCAAGCAGTAGTATTGGAAAGAGGAGGAATGTGGAGCTAAGGTAAATGTTCTAGCAAACATTGTCAACATTTTCGTGTTTTAGCCGGACACTACTTAGCAATAATCCTTTAGCATGTCTGATTCAGTGACGAGATCGGTATGTATGTGTGTGTGTATGTGTGTAGTTCATCCCTTGGCAGCATCAGGAGTAGGTCTCTGAAAGATAACGTCATCCTCTGATTTCAGTACTACATTTATTAGGTCACGTGCACGACCGAGGGGATTTGAAGAGGATTTGTCACTTATTTAGCACGCTCTGATCTTATTGGTTGAGGAGGCATAGAGAGGTCACAGTACTTTAATATTACATAGAGCCCTTCAAGGCCAAACTCTAATCAGCAAACAAGTAACAGGGCAAACAGACAAGAGGTTTGAATGAGAGGGACAAGCCTGGTCCCAGATCTGTTTGTGCTGTATAGCTAATGCTTTGCCTAAATATCATATCCTATCCAACTCTTACGGCCATTGCTATACAACACAAACAGATCTGGGATCAGTCTGTGGAAGGGAGAGAAAACAACAACATTAGACAGAATGATGGATCATGGAGTAGACTAGAGGATCAGCTAGCATTGGAAGAATACCAACTACAGTGGATTACATTTTAATCAGCCCACACCAACACAACAAGTCCTGCATTATAAAATACATTATAATTGCCCCCACAACTACTCTCAAATCCCAGAGGCATAAATAAGTAACGATATACCAGAGGCATAAATAACCAACCAAAGCCACCAAAAATCACTGACCAAAGCCACCATAAATCACTGACCAAAGCCACCATAAATCACTAACCAAAGCCACCATAAATCACTAACCAAAGCCACCATGAATAACTAACCACAGCCACCATTAATAACTAACCACAGCCACCATTAATAACTAACCACAGCCACCATGAATAACTAACCACAGCCACCATTAATAACTAACCACAGCCACCATTAATAACTAACCACAGCCGCCATTAATAACTAACCACAGCCACCATTAATAACTAACCACAGCCGCCATTAATAACTAACCACAGCCACCATTAATAACTAACCACAGCCACCATTAATAACTAACCACAGCCACCATAAATAACTAACCACAGCCACCATAAATAACTAACCACAGCCACCATTAATAACTAACCACAGCCACCATTAATAACTAACCACAGCCACCATTAATAACTAACCACAGCACCATAAATAACTAACCACAGCCACCATAAATAACTAACCACAGCCACCATAAATAACTAACCACAGCCACCATAAATAACTAACCACAGCCACCATAAATAACTAACCACAGCCACCATTAATAACTAACCACAGCCGCCATTAATAACTAACCACAGCCGCCATTAATAACTAACCACAGCCGCCATTAATAACTAACCACAGCCGCCATTAATAACTAACCACAGCCGCCATTAATAACTAACCACAGCCACCATAAATAACTAACCACAGCCGCCATTAATAACTAACCACAGCCACCATTAATAACTAACCACAGCCACCATTAATAACTAACCACAGCCACCATTAATAACTAACCACAGCCACCATTAATAACTAACCACAGCCGCCATTAATAACTAACCACAGCCACCATAAATAACTAACCACAGCCGCCATTAATAACTAACCACAGCCGCCATTAATAACTAACCACAGCCGCCATTAATAACTAACCACAGCCGCCATTAATAACTAACCACAGCCGCCATTAATAACTAACCACAGCCGCCATTAATAACTAACCACAGCCACCATTAATAACTAACCACAGCCGCCATTAATAACTAACCACAGCCGCCATAAATAACTAACCACAGCCGCCATTAATAACTAACCACAGCCTGTAACGGCGTTCTTCGTTTGTCGAAAGAGAGTCGGACCGAAATGCAGCGTGTTGGTTACTCATGTTTTTAATAGAACAAATGACGATACACAAAATAACAAAAACAACAAACGGAACGTGAAAAACCTATACAGCCTGTCTGGTGAACACTAACACAGAGACAGGAACAATCACCCACGAAATACAAAGTGAAACCCAGGCTACCTAAATACGGTTCCCAATCAGAGACAACGAGAATCACCTGACTCTGATTGAGAACCGTCTCAGGCAGCCAAACCTATGCAACACACACCCCTAATCAGCCACAATCCCAATAACTAAAAAACCCCACTAAGAAATACAACAAACATAAATCCATGTCACACCCTGGCCTGACCAACTAATTAACTAAAACACAAAATACTAAGACCAAGGTGTGACACAGCCACCATTAATAACTAACCACAGCCACCATTAATAACTAACCACAGCCACCATTAATAACTAATGCCGCCATTAATAACTAACTAAAGCCGCCATTAATAACTAACCACAGCCACCATTAATAACTAACCACAGCCACCATTAATAACTAACCACAGCCACCATTAATAACTAACTAATGCCGCCATTAATAACTAACTAAAGCCACCATTAATAGCTAACTAAATTAATAGCTAACTAAAGCCACCATTAATAGCTAACCAAAGCCACCATTAATAGCTAACCAAAGCCACCATTGTCACGATGTTCGTAATAATGGTCGGACCAAGGCACAGCGTACGTAGAATTCCACATACTTTTAATGAATAAAGTGAAACTTAAGCAAATACAAAACAAATAAAGAATAAACTAACCGTGACGACAATGCAGTGGGAACAGGCAACTAAACACATAAACAATATCCCATAACCCACAGGTGGAAAAAATGCTACTTAAGTATGATCCCCAATTAGAGACAACGATTACTAGCTGCCTCTAATTTGGAATCATACAAATCACCAACATAGAAAATCAAACATAGAACCCCACATAGAAAATATAAACTAGAACAACCCCCCAGTCACTCCCTGACCTACTCTACCATAGAAAATAAAAGCTTTCTATGGTCAGGATGCGACAACCATTAATAACTAACCAAAGCCACCATTACTAACTAACCAAAGCCACTATTATTAACTAACCAAAGCCACCAAATTCTAAATGACAGATGTCCTCATCTTTCCTTCCTTAGTTTCTAGAGAGCCAAATGGTATTCAACAGAATATCCCAAAAAGGATTTGAAACAGCAAGCCACGTGACGATGCATACACAGATAAACGACACAAGTTCAAACGAGACAAATGTTATCAACAGGACAGAGGAAAAGAGAAAGAAGACAGACAATTCATACGTTTCACTGTATTAGCTAATGCCTTCCCTTTTTAAACATCTCGGTCATTGACCTGTATAGAGTATAATGTATAGTAGTACTGGATATAGAGTATTGGATATATAGTACTGGATATATAGTACTGGATATAGTAGTACTGGATATATAGTACCGGATATAGTAGTACTGGATATATAGTACTGGATATATGGTACTGGATATAGTAGTACTAAATATATAGTACTGGATATATAGTACCGGATATAGTAGTACTGGATATATAGTACTGGATATAGTAGTACTAAATATATAGTACTGGATATATATTACTGGATATATAGTACTGGATATATATTACTGGATATAGTAGTACTGGATATATAGTACTGGATATATGGTACTGGATATAGTAGTACTAAATATATAGTACTGGATATATAGTACTGGATATATATTACTGGATATAGTAGTACTGGATATATAGTACTGGATATATAGTACCGGCTATATAAACTCTGACATTTGAAAGGGTTTCCACATACTTTTGTGTTTCAGATCTAAACTCAGCAAAAAAAGAAACGTCCCTTTTTCAGGACCCTGTCTTTCAAAGATAATTCCTAAAAATCCAAATAACTTCACAGATTGTCACTGTAAAAGGTTTAAACACTGTTTCCCATGTTTGTTCAATGAACCATAAACAATTTATTAACATGCACCTGTGGAACGGTCGTTAAGACACTAACAGCTTACAGACGGCAGGCAATTAAGGTCACAGCTATGGAAACTTAGGACACTTTCTACTGACTATGAAAAACACCAAAAGAAAGATGCCCAGGGTCCCTGCTCATCTGCATGAACGTGCCTTAGGCATGCTGCAAGGAGGCATGAGGACTGCAGATGTGGCCAGGGTAATACATTGCAATGGCCGTACTTTGAGATGCCTAAGACAGCGCTACGGACAGCTGATCGTCCTCACAGTGGCAGACCACGTGCATCCGAACATGACACCTGCGGGACAGGTACAGGATGGCAACAGCAACTGCTCGAGATACACCAGACAATTTCTTTAAGAAAATCAATCAAAAACCTTTATTAACGCAATTGCAGACAGAAGTTGACAACAGGAACATAGCACACACGTTTCCCAGTAAGTTCTGCACAATAGTAAAGGGTCCAAGTTATTTTATTAAGCCCCCAGTCACTGCCTACATCATTACCTTCTACTCATGAGACCAATCCCATGCACACACAGCTATACAAACAAGAGTTTCAGTGTTATCGAAAGGCTCGGCAGTAAATGTCCCCAAGTTGATTTATATTGGAATGTCTGACGAGTCTCTTATCTCTTTCACTCCCCAGCAGAGTTCTGTCTCAGTCACACATCTCTCATACCGTTTCTTTATAAGAGGCAGAGACTAGAAAAGACTGTGGAACAATATTAAACCTTATAATGCATATATATATATTGTTAATCTGTAGTCTAGGACCCTATAAATGTAAGGGGGGTCTTATAACCCTTACCCTTCTATTAATACAACATAAGCATAATCAATTATTATAATACATCAAACATTTGGTACAGCCCCTATCATGACCACAAGGTGAACCCGACCCGTCTCACAGCAAGAACTGGCAAATCTGGTGCAGTCCATGAGGATGAGATGCACTGCAGTACCTAATGCAGCTGGTGGCCACACCAGATACTAACTGTTACTTTTGATTTTGACCCCCCCCCCCCTTTGTTCAAGGACACATTATTCCATTTCTCTTATTCATATGTCTGTGGAACTTGTTTAGTTTATGTCTCAGTTGTTGAATTCTGTTATGGTCATACAAATGTTTACACATGTTAAGTTTGCTGAAAATAAACACAGTTGACAGTGAGAGGACGTTTCTTTTTGTTGCTGAGAATAGTACTGGATATACAGTAATACTATGATGATTGGTATTATGCACCATCACGTTGAACTGTAGTATTACTTCATTATCATTCACATTGTAAAATACTGCATTTTGTTTTGTACAATGAGCATTGAGTCTACACAGGGTGTTTCAAAGCCTAAGATGCAATAAGATTTAAGGACAACCCCCAATATTTAAAGTATACATATAAAGTAGATAGATTTATAAAGTAGATAGATAGAAAGATATATAAAGTAGATAGATAGAAAGATATATAAAGTAGATAGATAGAAAGATATATAAAGTAGATAGATAGATAGATAGATAGATAGATAGATAGATAGATAGATAGATAGATAGATAGATAGATAGATAGATAGATAAAGTAGATAGATAAAGTAGATAGATAGATAGATAGATAGATAGATAGATAGATAGATAGATAGATATATAAAGTAGATAGATAGATATATAAAGTAGATAGATAGATAGATAGATAGATAGATAGATAGATAGATAGATAGATATATATAAAGTAGATAGATAGATAGATATATAAAGTAGATAGATAGATAGATAGATAGATAGATAGATAGATAGATAGATAGATAGATAGATAGATAGATAGATAGATAGATAGATAGATATGGATACTGTAGATCCGTACCCATCTTAGACTTCCCGTCCTCATACTTGGTGCGTTGGAGAACATGGTGGACTATTCTGCTTCTGGTGGAGTTGGAGAAGAACGTCTGTCTGTTGTTGATGGTAAAACTGAGAGAAGAGAGTAAAACAAACAAACAAGTCATCATTGTCTTTTATAGCAAACAGAGGATGTGGGAACAGAGCCTGGTCGCTGGCGTGAAAGGCAGTCCCACTATGCATCGCTCCAATGGGGTTAACCCACTTGGGGGGTGGGGGTAACCCCACTAAAATAGCAAAGCTTTCCAGGACCAGTAAATGTTTATTTGAAGAACAAAGGTTGTCAAAGAGATGAGGAGATGAAAACAAACTGGCAGAAAGTGATGAGTTTAAAACAAAATGGCAGAATGAGATGAGGAGATGAAAACAAACTGGCAGAAAGTGATGAGATTAAAACAAAATGGCAGAATGAGATGAGGAGATGAAAACAAAAGAGTTAAGAAAGGGAGATTAGGGGTTGTCATAACAGAACCAGTTACCGCGGCTGTAGGCTGTATTATGATAGCCTTTATCATGTCCTCCTCTACTCTCCAATGCAGCCTATACAAACACACATCATAGAATACAAATAACACAGTCAATCTATTCTATCCCTATTCACAAGTTGTTAGAGCCGTGTGTGTGTGTGTGTGTGTGTGTGTGTGTGTGTGTGTGTGCGTGTGTGTGTGTGTGTGTGTGTGTGTGTGTGTGTGTGTGTGTGTGTGTGTGTATGCGCATGTGTGTGTTTAACCCACTGTCGCATGTTTGCCCTGCTGAACGGGGCTGTGTAGCAGTCTGTCTCCTCTAGGTTAGGTTAGAGGTAGTGTTAAGGTTAGGGTGTTAGGTTAGAGGTAGGGTTAAGGTTAGGAGGTTAGGTTAGGGTGTTAGGTTAGAGGTAGGGTTAAGGTTAGGAGGTTAGGTTAGGGTGTTAGGTTAGGGTGTTAGATCAGGGTTTAGGTTAGGGTTCAGGTTAGGGTGTTAGGTTAGGGTATTAGATCAGGGTTTAGGTTAGGAGGTTAGGTTAGGGTGTTAGGTTAGGGGTTAGATCAGGGTTTAGGTTAAGGGGGTTAGATTAGGGTGTTAGATTAGGGGTTTAGGTTAAGGGGGTTAGATTAGGGTTTAGGTTAAGGGAGTTAGATTAAGGGGGTTAGGTTAGGGGGTTAGGTTAAGGGGGTTAGATCAGGGTTTAGGTTAAGGGGGTTAGGTTAGGGTGTTAGATTAGGGGTTTAGGTTAAGGGGGTTAGATGAGGGTTTAGGTTAAGGGAGTTAGATTAAGGGGGTTAGGTTAGGGGGTTAGGTTAAGGGGGTTAGATTAAGGGGGTTAGGTTAGGGTGTTAGATTAGGATTTAGGTTAGGGGGTGAGGTTAGGGGGTTAGATTAAGGGGGTTAGGTTAGGGTGTTAGGTTAGGGTGTTAGATTAGGGTTTAGGTTAGGAGGTTAGGTTAGGGTGTTAGGTTAGGGGTAAGATCAGGGTTTAGGTTAAGGGGGTTAGGTTAGGGTGTTAGATTAGGGGTTTAGGTTTAGGGGGTTAGATTAAGGGGGTTATATTAAGGGGAGTTCTGTCCTACTATCCAGGTCTGTACCCAAACAATTTGAACTTCTACTTTTAAAAATCCACCTCTCTAAAAACAAGTCTCTTACCGTTGCAGTCTGCTATAGACCACCCTCTGCCCCCAGCTGTGCTCTGGACACCATATGTGAACTGATTGCCCCACATCTATCTTCAGAGCTCGTGCTGCTAGGCGACCTAAACTGGAACATGCTTAACACCCCAGCCATCCTACAATCTAAACTTGATGCCCTCAATCTCACACAAATTATCAATGAACCAACCAGGTACCTCCCCAAAGCCTTAAACACGGGCACCCTCATAGATATCATCCTAACCAATTTGCCCTCTAAATACACCTCTGCTGTCTTCAACCAAGATCTCAGCGATCACTGCCTCATTGCCTGCATCCGTAATGGTTCAGCGGTCAAACGACCTCCACTCATCACTGTAAAACGCTCCCTGAAACACTTCAACGTGCAGGCCTTTCTAATCGATCTGGCCGGGGTATCCTGGAAGGATATTGATCTCATCCCGTCAGTAGAGGATGCCTGGATATTTTTTTTAAATGCCTTCCTAACCATCTTAAATAAACATGCCCCATTCAAGAAATTTAGAACCAGGAATAGATATAGCCCTTGGTTCTCCCCAGACCTGACTGCCCTTAACCAACACAAAAACATCCTATGGCGTTCTGCATTAGCATCGAACAGCCCCCATGATATGCAGCTGTTCAGGGAAGCTAGAAACCATTATACACAGGCAGTTAGAAAAGCCAAGACTAGCTTTTTCAAGCAGAAATTTGCTTCCTGCAACATTAACTCAAAAAAGTTCTGGGACACTGTAAAGTCCATGGAGAATAAGAACACCTCCTCCCAGCTGCCCACTACACTGAAGATAGGAAACACTGTCACCACTGATAAATCCACCATAATTGAGAATTTCAATAAGAATTTTTCTACGGCTGGCCATGCTTTCCACCTGGCTACTCCTACCTCGGTCAACAGCACTGCACCCCCCACAGCAACTCGCCCAAGCCTTCCCCATTTCTCCTTCTCCCAAATCCGTTCAGCTGATGTTCTGAAAGAGCTGCAACCCCTTCAAATCAGCCGGGCTAGACAATCTGGACCCTTTCTTTCTAAAATTATCTGCCGAAATTGTTGCCACCCCTATTACTAGCCTGTTCAACCTCTCTTTCGTGTCATCTGAGATTCCCAAAGATTGGAAAGCAGCTGCGGTCATCCCCCTCTTCAAAGGGGGGGACACTCTTGACCCAAACTGCTACAGACCTATATCTATCCTACTTCTCTGATAGAGTTCAGTGTGTCAAATCGTAGGGTCTGCTGTCCGGACCTCTGGCAGTCTCTATGGGGGTGCCACAGGGTTCAATTCTTGGACCGACTCTCTTCTCTGTATACATCAATGATGTTGCTCTTGCTGCTGGTGAGTCTCTGATCCACCTCTACGCAGACGACACCATTCTGTATACTTCTGGCCCTTCTTTGGACACTGTGTTAACAACCCTCCAGGCAAGCTTCAATGCCATACAACTCTCCTTCCGTGGCCTACAATTGCTCTTAAATACATGTAAAACTAAATACATGCTCTTCAACCGATCGCTACCCGCATCTGGCCGCCTGTCCAACATCACTACTCTGGACGGCTCTGACTTAGAATACGTGGACAACTACAAATACTTAGGTGTCTGGTTAGACTGTAAAATCTCCTTCCAGACCCATATCAAATATCTCCAATCCAAAGTTAAATCTAGAATTGGCTTCCTATTTCGCAACAAAGCATCCTTCACTCATGCTGCCAAACATACCCTTGTAAAACTGACCATCCTACCAATCCTCGACTTTGGCGATGTCATTTACAAAATAGCCTCCAATACCCTACTCAACAAATTGGATGGAGTCTATCACAGTGCAATCCGTTTTGTCACCAAAGCCCCATATACTACCCACCATTGCGACCTGTACGCACTCGTTGGCTGGCCCTCGCTTCATACTCGTCGCCAAACCCACTGGCTCCATGTCATCTACAAGACCCTGCTAGGTAAAGTCCCCCCTTATCTCAGCTCGCTGGTCACCATAGCATCTCCCACCTGTAGCACACGCTCCAGCAGGTATATCTCTCTAGTCACCCCCAAAACCAATTCTTTCTTTACTGGAACGAACTACAAAAAGCACTGAAACTGGAAACACTTATCTCCCTCACTAGCTTTAAGCACCAACTGTCAGAGCAGCTCACAGATTACTGCACCTGTACATAGCACACCTATATTTTAGCCCAAACAACTACCTCTTTCCCTACTGTATTTAATTAATTTATTTATTTTGCTCCTTTGCACCCCATTATTTTTATTTCTACTTTGCACATTCTTCCATTGCAAATCTACCATTCCAGTGTATTACTTGCTATATTGTATTTACTTTGCCACCATGGCCTTTTTTTCCTTTACCTCCTTTATCTCATCATTTGCTCACATCGTATATAGACTTGTTTATACTGTATTATTGACTGTATGTTTGTTTTACTCCATGTGTAACTCTGTGTCGTTGTATGTGTCGAACTGCTTTGCTTTATCCTGGCCAGGTCGCAATTGTAAATGAGAACTTGTTCTCAACTTGCCTACCTGGTTAAATAAAGGTGAAATAAATACATAAATAAATAAAAGGGGGTTAGGTTTGGGTGTTAGATTAGGGTTTAGGTTAGGGGGTTAGGTTAGGGAGTTAGATTAAGGGGGTTAGATTAAGGGGGTTAGATTAAGGGGGGTTAGGTTAAGGGGGTTAGGTTAAGGGGGTTAGGTTAAGGGGGTTAGGTTAAGGGGGTTAGGTTAGGGTGTTAGGTTAGGGGGTTAGGTTAGGGGGTTAGGTTAGGGTGTTAGGTTTGGGTGTTAGATTAGGGTTTAGGTTAGGGGTTAGGTTAGGGAGTTAGATTAAGGGGGTTAGATTACGGGGGTTAGATTAAGGGGGTTAGGTTAAGGGGGTTAGGTTAAGGGGGTTAGGTTAAGGGTGTTAGGTTAGGGGGTTAGGTTAGGGTGTTAGGTTAGGGGGTTAGGTTAGGGGGTTAGGTTAGGGTGTTAGGTTAAGGGTGTTAGATTAGGGTGTTAGATTAGGGGGTTAGGTTAGGGGGTTAGGTGAAGGGGGTTAGGTTAAGGGGGTTAGGTGAAGGGGATTAGGTTAGGGTGTTAGGTTAGGGTGTTAGGTGAAGGGGGTTAGGTTAAGGGGGTTAGGTGAAGGGGGTTAGGTGAAGGGGGTTAGGTTAGGGTGTTAGGTTAGGGTGTTAGATTAGGGTTTAGGTTAAGGGGGTTGAAGTATAGAACCTACTGGTGCATGCGTGCCCTGCTGAAGGGGGCTGTATAGCAGTCTGTCTCCTCTAGGTCAGGTAAGGGTTAGGGTTAGGGGGCTGTATAGCAGTCTGTCTCCTCTAGGTCAGGGTTAGGGTTAGGGTGATGGTTAGGGTTAGGGTTAGGGGGCTGTATAGCAGTCTGTCTCCTCTAGGTCAGGTAAGGGTTAGGGTTAGGGGGCTGTATAGCAGTCTGTCTCCTCTAGGTCAGGTAAGGGTTAGGGTTTAGGTATAGAACCTACTGGTGCATGCGTGCCCTGCTGAAGGGGGCTGTATAGCAGTCTGTCTCCTCTAGGTCAGGTAGGGCCTCTTTGTCCAGCTTCATGGGGTTCCTGGGTAACCAACTCTTTATCTGACGACACCTCAGATGAAACCGGCTGCAGGGAGAAACAACAGAAAAGATAGTATTGATGAATTTATTACGAGGATCATCCTAGAGATTGTTGTGTTTACTCAGTGATAAAAATGAGTAGTTAGCCTGGCTCAACCAGAGTAAACTGCCTCACATTAGGGTCACAATGACATTCATTTTAACGGTTTATACTTTCTGCACAAACAGAATGTTATAGTCCTATAATTACAACGGTCTTTCTAAACCTCCATAAACATCTCCGTCGGGAGACTGCGTTATTATGATTCATTTACTTTATTCAGGGTGACTTATTGGGCTTTAACAGAGCTTAAATCGCACATTCTTACACACGACAGAATATGTTTAAATAGATAAACTAATCCTGTACTAATTAATAAAGTCCTCTGGGGGTAGAGCTAAATAACAGTTTGAACCATTCACCCTCTGTGATTAAATGACAGTTAACCTCTTCCATGCTGTGTTTAGAGAGTACAGGAGTAGAGGGGGAGATAGGCAAGTAACTCCCTGATGCTCAATAATGGCTACATCTTAAAATAACAGCTAGACCATCTAACTCCCTGATGGTCGATGATGGCTCCATCTTACAGCTAGATCATCTAACTCCCTGAAGGACAATAATGGCTCCATCTTACAGCTAGATCATCTAACTCCCTGAAGGATGATGATGGCTGCATCATAAAATAACAACTAGAGCTCTCATCTTGAGAGAACAGAGTCACTCCAGCTGTGCTGAATGCTGCCGAAGGTGTATTTCATTAGAAGTGCTCCGCAGAGCTAAGCCAGTCAACTCAGCAGCAGACTGTGGCTGAACTTTACGATCACACTGAAAATCCACTTACCTGCCCATAGTTTTGCTCTTCCAATCTGTAAAGTAACTTTTTTTTCTGAAAGATAATATAACAATAAATGAGATATGGTGGGATGGGTCGAACAATCCAACAGATCAAGCCATACAAATAGTCCTAATGCTTTATTGAATGTGCTGTTGTTTACAGATGTTTGATGAGCAGTTATTAATGTGTATGTTGTGCATTATAATGCATTATGTATAGCTCATAACCCTTATGAATGTGTTTATAATGCATTATGAAGTAGGTATTCTTGTGAAGTGCTACCTGAATGGCATTCTGATATTCATCTGCTCAGCGTATTTACAGAGAGTGTCCCACGGAGCATGGATCTTCACAAACATGATGTCGGTGTTGGTCAGAGACGGCTTTCGAGAGGGGGCACAAAACTAGAAATTAGCTTGTGACTGAAAATCTGATGACAATATTTGAGAAAATACTCAAACAGCACTTATCCTTTAACAAATAGATAAATAAAAGCTGTTTAAAACAAATTCAAGACATTGTCTAAAAAAATGGGTTTCACTCTGGTTTCTGTAGCCAGATACAAAGACAAAGAGTCATTAATACAGAGCTGAAGGGAGAATATGGGAAAGAGTATGTACTAAAATGAAACGTCCCATTTTCAGGACCCTGTCTTTCAAAGATAATTTGTAAAAATCCCAAATAACTTCACAGATCTTCATTGTAAAGGGTTTAAACACTGTTTCCCATGCCTGTTCAATTTTTCGTATTTTTTTATTTTTTTTAAATTTCACAGTGTCCAAAGAAGGGCCAGATGTATACAGAATGGTGTCGTCTGCGTAGAGGTGGATCAGAGAATCACCAGCAGCAATAGCGACAGCATTGATATATACGGAGAAAAGAGTCGGCCCGAGATTTGAACCCTGTGGCACCCCCGTAGAGACTGCCAGAGGCCCGGACAACAGGCCAGCCCTGAAGATGTCGGCACAGTATTGTTTTTTTAATCAATGGCGGTTATGATATCATTTAGGACCATGTTCATTAAATAAACCATAAACAATTAATGAACATGCACCTGTGGAACGGTCGTTCAGGCACTAACAGTAGGCAATTAAGGTCACAGTTATGAAAACCAAGAACACTAAAGAGACTTTTCTACTGACTCTGATAAACACCAAAAGGAAGATGTCCAGTGTCCCTGCTCATCTGCGTGAACGTGCCTTAGGCATGCTACAAGGAGGCATGAGGACTGCAGATGTGGTCAGGGAAATAAATTGCAATGTGCGTACTGTGAGACGCCTAAGACAGCACTAGAGGGACAGCTGATCGTCCTCGCAGTGGCAGACCACGTGTAACAAAGTCTGCACAGGATCGGTACACCCGAACATGACACCTGCGGGACAGGTACAGGATGGCAATAACAACTGCCTGAGTTACACGAGGAACGCACAATCCATCCATCAGTGCTCAGACTGTCCGCAATAGGCTGAGAGAGGCTGGACTGAGGGCTTGTAGGTCTGTTGTAAGGCAGGTCCTCACCAGACATCACCAGCAACAACATTCCCTATGGGCACAAACCCCCCGTTGCTGGACCAGACAGGACTGGCAAAAAGTGCTCTTCGCTGACGAGTCACGGTTTTATCTCACCAGGGGTGATGGTCGGATTCCCATTTATCGTTGAAGGAATGAGCGTTACACCGAGGCCTGTTCTCTGGAGTGGGATCGACTTGGAGGTGGAGGGTCCATAATGGTCTGGGGCGCTGTGTCACAGCATTATTGGACTGAGCTTGTTATCATTGCAGGCAATCTCAACTCTGTGCGTTACAGGGAAGACATCCTCCTTCCTCGTGTGGTACCCTTCCTGCAGGCTCATCCTGACATGACCCTCCAGCATGACAATGCCACCAGCCATACTGCTCGTTC
The DNA here is from genome assembly GCF_036934945.1 of Oncorhynchus masou masou. Taxonomy (NCBI): domain Eukaryota; kingdom Metazoa; phylum Chordata; class Actinopteri; order Salmoniformes; family Salmonidae; genus Oncorhynchus; species Oncorhynchus masou. Next base: position 69,290,694 of record NC_088226.1, read on the forward strand.
TGTGCGTGATTTTCTACAAGACAGGAATGTCAGTATTCTGCCATGGCCAGCAAAGAGCCCGGATCTCAATCCCATTGAGCACGTCTGGGACCTGTTGGATCGGAGGGGCCGAGTCAAGATCAAGACCGGAGGGGGTAGGGGTCCGAGTCAAGACCGAGACCGGGAGGTGGACAAGACCGTGACCCAAAAAATGTGAGTCCTATTCAAGACCGTTCAAAATATCCAGTATTTCTGTATTCATCTTTCAGAACAACATTTGGGGTGCGTCACTTGAGTGGGTTGAGTCACTGACGTGATCTTCCTGTCTGGGTTGGCGCCCCCCCCTTGGGTTGTGCCGTGGCGGAGATCTTTGTGGGCTATACTCGGCCTGGTCTCAGGATGGTAAGTTGGTGGTTGAAGATATCCCTCTAGTGGTGTGGGGGCTGTGCTTTGGCAAAGTGGGTGGGGTTATATCCTGACAGTTTGGCCCTGTCCGGGGGTATCATCGGATGGGGCCACAGTGTCTCCCGACCTCTCCTGTCTCAGCCTGTAGTATTTATGCTGTAGTAGTTTATGTTTTGGGGGTCTTGGGTCAGTTTGATATATCTGGAGTATTTCCCCTGTCTTATCTGGTGTCCTGTGTGAATTTAAGTATACTCTCTCTAATTATCTCTTTCTCTCTCTCGGAGGACCTGAGCCTGGAGACCGCACTAGAGACCGAGACACTCGATATCTAATCTGGAGCCCGCACTAGAGACCGAGACACTCGATATCTGGTCTGGAGACTGCACTAGAGACAGAGACTATGTGGACTGGAGTACTACAACACCAGATATTTCCTGTATACTATGGTATATTAGCATGTAAGGCTACCCTACCTCTTTCTCCAGCATCAGCCCCTCAGCTCTCAGGTTCCTCTCAAAGGTGACTCTCTTTTCCACCAGAGGACTGGACTTCTTATAGACCAGGATGTAATCAATACGCTTCTTCCCATCTCTGAACAGCAGACCGGACGGCTGCCCAGGGTTGGTCCCCTACGGAAATATGTTTATCAGTAAACCTGATTAGGATACCTACATAAGGCATTCATAACCCATTCATAAGCTGCGTAACTGTGAGACATTGGAAAAGATTGGTGCAATGTCATTCTGGTTATTGGGTGAGGGTGTGCGTCCCTGTGTGTGTGTTTGTGTGTGTGTGTGTGTGTTTGTGTGTGTGTGTGTTTTTGTGTGTGTGTGTATGTGTGTGGGTGTGTGTGCGTCTCTGTGTCTCTGTGTGTGTGTGTGTGTGTGTGTGTGTGTGTTTGTGTGTGTGTGTGTTTTTGTGTGTGTGTGTGTTTTTGTGTGTGTGTGTATGTGTGTGGGTGTGTGTGCGTCTCTGTGTCTCTGTGTGTGTGTGTGTGTGTGTGTGTGTGTGTGTGTGTGTGTGTGTGTGTGTGTGTGTGTGTGTGTGTGTGTGTGTGTGTGTGTGTCCGTGTGTGTGTTTGTGTGTGTGTATATGGGTGTGTATGTCCCTGTGTGTGTGTCTCTGTGTGTCTATGTGTGTTTATGTGTGTGTGTGTCTCTGTGTGTCTCTGTGTGTGTGTGTGTGTGTGTGTGTGTCTCTGTGTGTGTGTGTGTGTGTGTGTGTGTGTGTGTGTGTGTGTGTGTGTGTGTGTGTGTGTGTGTGTGTGTGTGTGTGTGTGTGTGTGTGTGTGTGTGTGTGTGTGTGTGTGTGTGCACACGTGCATACGGTACCTGAAGCGAATCTACGCGTGCCTCTAATTTAGCTCGGGTGGCAGGTTTATGAATGAGAAACGACTCATCTGTCCTTCCTGCCTCGTACGCACTAGCTTCTGCCTCCTCCTCATAGTGGTCCTTGACACCTTCTGTCAGACCTAGACAGACCGAACGAGCAGTGGTTAGGACATGTAGTTATTTTAGGTATAAAGATAATGCTTGAACATTGCTATTCCATCTATACATAACGGTCCTTCACGGCTTCTGCCAAAGACAGACAAACAGGGTACCCGAGGTGGTGAAGGACAGGGAGCACAGTACTAGACTGTGCCGGTTAGCATACCCTATTATCCCCATATGCCTACACTTTGTGATTGCTGCAGGAATTGCAGTCACAACCTTTAGCATTGTTAGCGCTGCATTCTAACCAACTGGTAATGTAGTTACCTGTATTTGTTTGGCTTCAATCAAATCTAATCCAATTGTATTGTCACATACACATGGTTAGCAGATGTTATTTCGAGTGTAGTGAAATGCTTGTGCTTCTAGTTCCCAAAAGTGCAGCAATATCTAACAAGTAATATCTAACAAATACCTAATACACACAAAACTAAGTAAAGGAATGGAATTAAGAATATATAAATATATGGATGAGCAATGTCAGAGGCATAGGCTAAGATGCAGTAGGTAGTATAGAATACAGTATATACATATGAGATAAGTAACGCAAGATATGTAAACATAAAAAATAAATCATTCTCTCTACTATTATTCTGACATTTCACATTCTTAAAATAAAGTGGTCATCCTAACTGACCTAAGACAAGGATTTTTTTACTAGGATTAAATGTCAGGAATTGTGAAAAACTGAGTTTAAAAATGTATTTGGCTAAGGTGTATATAAACTTCAGTCTTCAACTGTACATATGAGATGAGTAATGAAAGATATGTAAACGTTATTAAAATGACCTTTATAACAATCAATGTCATGTATGGAGGTGGGAGAAAGGTCCGTGTTAATTCTGTGAAGGGTTTCTACTCTGGGGATGCGTCCCAAATGACTCCCTAGTCCCTGAAAAGTGGTGCACTACTGTTGACCAAAGGGACCATAGAGCTCTGGTCTAAAGTAGTGCATTACATAGGGAATAGGGTTCCATAGGACTCTGGTCTAAAGTAGTGCACTACATAGGGAATAGGGTTCCATAGGACTCTGGTCTAAAGTAGTGCACTACATAGGGAATAGGGTTCCATAGGACTCTGGTCTAAAGTAGTGCACTACATAGGGAATAGGGTTCCATAGGACTCTGGTCTAAAGTAGTGCACTACATAGGGAATATGGTTCCGTAGGACTCTGGTCTAAAGTAGTGCACTACATAGGGAATAGGGTTCCATAGGACTCTGGTCTAAAGTAGTGCACTATATAGGGAATAGGGTTCCATAGGACTCTGGTCTAAAGTAGTGCACTACATAGGGAATATGGTTCCATAGGACTCTGGTCTAAAGTAGTGCACTACATAGGGAATAGGGTTCCATAGGACTCTGGTCTAAAGTAGTGCACTATATAGGGAATAGGGTTCCATAGGACTCTGGTCTAAAGTAGTGCACTACATAGGGAATAAGGTTCCATAGGACTGTGGTCTAAAGTAGTGCACTACATAGGGAATAGGGTTCCATAGGACTCTGGTCTAAAGTAGTGCACTACATAGGGAATAGGGATCCATAGGACTCTGGTCTAAAGTAGTGCACTACATAGGGAATAGGGTTCCATAGGACTCTGGTCCAAAGTAGTGCACTACATAGGGAATAGGGTTCCATAGGACTCTGGTCTAAAGTAGTGCACTACATAGGGAATAGGGTTCCATAGGACTCTGGTCTAAAGTAGTGCACTACATAGGGAATAGGGAGCCATTTGGGACACTCACCCCTATGGAAGCACCGGGGGAAAAGGGATGAGTGGGAGTTCAAAGCTAAATCATGTCGGTCGTTCTGCCATCGCCAGAGGCTGAGAGAAGTCCAGAATGTTTTATCAGTTTCCTTTAATCCAAACGGGATTTTGGGACAGAGCTCAGCTCTTTAGGATCCTCTCAGTCTTTAGCGATGACCCAAACGTGACCTCGAGAGACGGGGGAACGTTAGTTCCACGAGTCCTGCATCACGATCGTATTTTTAACTAGCCTTTGTCACAGATCTGACGGCACAAACGGATCTGACACCAGGGTGTATTTTTCTCTGCTCGGATCGTGCTCAGAATAGACAGAGGCTGTTACCTAGACAGTGCACTACTTTCGACCAGAGCCCTAGGTGCAAACTAGTGCTCTATGTAGGGTTATAGGGTGCCATTTAGGATGCACAGAGACTTCTGAGTCATGCTAAACTACTCATTTGAATGTGAATGGTCTTTTGAGTGAATTCTCCTACCGCTACAGATTTCATCATTAGAGGTGAATGATTTCATTGCTTCTCCCTACTGTAGTGACATTTAACTACTTCACAGAGTCTCAATTGGGGTGTGTTTTTCACCACACCGCTGCATAGTTGTCCCCTCAGCGGTGACAGCCTTCATCAGCAACACCTCCCTATCACCTGAAGCTGTCTCACAATCACTTCAAAATCACATTATGTGTTAGCAGTCACTGCCACTAGGAAAATCTATGTAAAAAAAAAATAGCAAATTTTGTAATGGTTCTGGATGGTGGTTCATTAACCTCTATGTCTGAGCATAACCTTTGGATCTGCCAATTGAATATCCACTTCATATTTTCTAATATGGCACATAACAGAATTTATACAGTCTGCCAACAATGAATAAAACCCCTATAACTTATCACAGGGGTTCAAGTTTTTATTTTTTTATTTTACCTTTATTTAACCAGGCAAGTCAGTTAAGAACAAATTCTTATTTTCAATGACGGCCTAGGAACAGTGGGTTAAATGCCTGTTCAGGGGCAGAACGACAGATTTGTACCTTGTCAGCTCGGGGGTTTGAACTTGTGAATTCTAAAGTAGTGCACTACATCGGGAATAGGGTTCCATAGGACTGTGATCTAAAGTAGTGTGAACTTGCAACCGTTCGATTACTAGTCCTACACTCTAACCACTAGGCTACCCTGCCGCCTCTACACTCTAACCACTAGGCTACCCTGCCACCTCTACACTCTAACCACTAGGCTACCCTGCCACCTCTACCCTCTAACCACTAGGCTACCCTGCCGCCTCTACACTCTAACCACTAGGCTACCCTGCCGCCTCTACACTCTAACCACTAGGCTACCCTGCCGCCCCAAGTAACAACAACATGACTGAAACTGAAGTCGATCTCAGGTCGATTGTCTGTGGGGGGGGGGGGGGGAATGACCATCATGCTTTGAGGGAAACAGGATCAATTTTGTACATGTTTTAAACCACGGGTTCAACCGATTCCAGTTACCATGCTGAGGGATCATTGTTATGTAGAAGGACTGAGAAGCTCAGTTCTGGAGACTTTTTAAAATGGACATTCTACTCCAAAACATTTATATATTTTTTTAAATGTATGATCCCGACATCATCTAAAATACAAAGTTACTATTAATTATTATTCACTGAAATGTTTTAATTTCGTTGGTTTCTGGCCAACAGTATCTGCACACTGCTCGTCGAACATTTCATTACAAAATCATGGTCTTTGGGCATTACCTTTATTTTATTTAACTAGGCAAGTCAGTTAAGAACATATTCTTATTTTCAACTAGGAACAGTGGGTTAACTGCCTATTCAGGGGCAGAATGACAGATTTGTACCTTGTCAGCTCAGGGGTTGGAACTTGCAACTTTCCGGTTACTAGTACAATGCTCTAACCACTAGGCTACCCTACTGGATGTTGCTAGATGTTGGAACATTGCTGTGGGGACTTGCTTCCATTCAGCCACAAGAGCATTAGTGAGGTCAGGCACTGATGTCGAGCGATTTGGCCTGGCTCCCAGTCTCCCCCATCTGCTGCCAAACCCAGATTTGTCCATCGGACAGCCAGATTGCGAAGCGTGATTCATCACTCCTGAGAACGCATTTCCACTGCTCCAGAGTCCAATGGCGGCAAGCTTTACACCACTCCAGCCAACGCTTGGCATTGCGCATGGTGATTATAGGATTGTGTACGGCTGGTCGGCTATAGAAACCCATTTCATGAAGCTCCCGACAAACAGTTTTTGTGCTGATGTAACCTGTGTGAAATTGCTAGCTAGTTAGCGGGGTGCGCGCTAATAGCATTTCAATTGGTGACGTCACTCGCTCTCAGACCTTGAAGTAATTGTTCCCCTTGCTCTGCAAGGGCCGCGGCTTTGGTGGAACGATGGGTAACGGTGCTTCGTGGGTGTCAGTTGTAGATGTGTGCAGAGGGTCCCTGGTTCGAGCCCAGGTAGGGGAGAGGAGAGGGACGGAAGCAAAACTGTTACACTGACATTGCTTCCAGAGGCAGTTTGGAACTCAGTAGTGAGTGTTGCAACAGAGGACAGAGGATTTTTACCCGTTTCAGCCCTCGGCGGTCCCGTTCTGTGACGTTGTGTGGCCTACCACTTCGCGGCTGAGCCGTTGTTGCTCCTAGACGTTTCCACAGCTTTAGCAGGGCAGAAATTTTACAAACTGACCTGTTGGAAAGGTGGCATCGTAAGTCACTGAGCTCTCCAGTCACTGAGCTCTTCAGTACGGGCCATTCTATTGCCAATGTTTGTCTGTGGAGTGTTTGTCATTGCCCTTTAAAGACGCCATTGCCCCTGTAAGTGATCTGTTGCGCCGAAAGGGAAAGGAGGATACCTAGTCAGTTGTACAACTGAATGCATTCAACTGAAATGTGTCTTCCGCATTTAACCCAACCCTTCTGAATCAGCCATGCATTAATGATGCCACCCCCTTCAATTTTAGGAGTAGAAAAATAAATGTGTCAGCAATGGAAAGCTGGGATCCGCATCCAAAAACTGCTTTCAAAAGTGATTTTCCTGCGATTGCGTTCAGAATTGTCATAAACAAATCTTACATGACGGTGCATTAAGTACCAGTCTATTCCGTGGATTATGTATTTGATGATATGATGAACAGTAAACAGTCCATGATAAACAGTAGAAATTATAGTGCAGAGAGAGGACCATCAGTATAATTCATGATGCTGTGGCTGACAGTGTTAATGGTCTCCCCCTGCATCAACCCACAATGACCTCGTTAGATGATAATGGTCTCCCCCTGCATCAACCCACAATGACCTCGTTAGATGATAATGGTCTCCCCCTGCATCAACCCACAATGACCTCGTTAGATGATAATGGTCCCCCTGCATCAACCCACAATGACCTCGTTAGATGATAATGGTCTCCCCCTGCATCACACTATAATGACCTCGTTAGATGATAATGGTCCCCCTGCATCAACCCACAATGACCTCGTTAGATGATAATGGCCTCCCTGCATCAACCCACAATGACCTCGTGAGATGATAATGGTCCCCCTGCATCAACCCACAATGACCTCGTGAGATGATAATGGTCTCCCCCTGCATCACACCACAATGACCTCGTTAGATGATAATGGTCCCCCTGTATCAACCCACAATGACCTCGTTAGATGATAATGGTCCCCCTGCATCAACCCACAATGACCTCGTTAGATGATAATGGCCTCCCTGCATCAAATCAAAAATCAAATCAAATCAAATTTATTTATATAGCCCTTCGTACATCAGCTGATATCTCAAAGTGCTGTACAGAAACCCAGCCTAAAACCCCAAACAGCAAGCAATGCAGGTGTAGAAGCACGGTGGCTAGGAAAAACTCCCTAGAAAAGCCAAAACCTAGGAAGAAACCTAGAGAGGAACCAGGCTATGTGGGGTGGCCAGTCCTCTTCTGGCTGTGCCGGGTAGAGATTATAACAGAACATGGACAAGATGTTCAAATGTTCATAAATGACCAGCATGGTCGAATAATAATAAGGCAGAACAGTTGAAACTGGAGCAGCAGCACGGCCAGGTGGACTGGGGACAGCAAGGAGTCATCATGTCAAGTAGTCCTGGGGCATGGTCCTAGGGCCGCGGTTCAGTTGAAACTGGAGCAGCAGCACGGCCAGGTGGACTGGGGACAGCAAGGAGTCATCATGTCAGGTAGTCCTGGGGCATGGTCCTAGGGCTCAGGTCCTCCGAGAGAGAGAAGGAGAGAATTAGAGAACGCACACTTAGATTCACACAGGACACCGAATTGGACAGGAGAAGTACTCCAGATATAACAAACTGACCCCAGCCCCCGACACATAAACTACTGCAGCATAAATACTGAAGGCTGAGACAGGAGGGGTCAGGAGACACTGTGGCCCCACCCGAGGACACCCCGGACAGGGCCAAACAGGAAGGATATAACCCCACCCACTATGCCAAAGCACAGCCCCCACACCACTGGAGGGATATCTTCAACCACCAACTTACCATCCTGAGACAAAGCTGAGTATAGCCCGCAAAGATCTCCGCCACGGCACAACCCAAGGGGGGGCGCCAACCCAGACAGGATGACCACATCAGTGAATCAACCCACTCAGGTGACGCACCCCCTCAGGGACGGCATGAGAGAGCCCCAGCAAGCCAGTGACTCAGCCCCTGTAATAGGGTTAGAGGCAGAGAATCCCAGTGGAAAGAGGGGAACCGGCCAGGCAGAGACAGCAAGGGTGGTTCGTTGCTCCAGAGCCTTTCCGTTCACCTTCCCACTCCTGGGCCAGACTACACTCAATCATATGACCCACTGAAGAGATGAGTCTTCAGTAAAGACTTAAAGGTTGAGACCGAGTTTGCGTCTCTGACATGGGTAGGCAGACCGTTCCATAAAAATGGAGCTCTATAGGAGAAAGCCCTGCCTCCAGCTGTTTGCTTAGAAATTCTAGGGACAATTAGGAGGCCTGCGTCTTGTGACCGTAGCGTACGTGTAGGTATGTACGGCAGGACCAAATCAGAGAGATAGGTAGGAGCAAGCCCATGCAATGCTTTGTAGGTTAGCAGTAAAACCTTGAAATCAGCCCTTGCTTTGACAGGAAGCCAGTGTAGGGAGGCTAGCACTGGAGTAATATGATCAAATTTTTTGGTTCTAGTCAGGATTCTAGCAGCCGTATTTAGCACTAACTGAAGTTTATTTAGTGCTTTATCCGGGTAGCCGGAAAGTAGAGCATTGCAGTAGTCTAACCTAGAAGTGACAAAAGCATGGATTAATTTTTCTGCATCATTTTTGGACAGAAAGTTTCTGATTTTTGCAATGTTACGTAGATGGAAAAAAGCTGTCCTTGAAATGGTCTTGATATGTTCTTCAAAAGAGAGATCAGGGTCCAGAGTAACGCCGAGGTCCTTCACAGTTTTATTTGAGATGACTGTACAACCATTAAGATTAATTGTCAGATTCAACAGAAGATCTCTTTGTTTCTTGGGACCTAGAACAAGCATCTCTGTTTTATCCGAGTTTAAAAGTAGAAAGTTTGCTGCCATCCACTTCCTTATGTCTGAAACACATGCTTCTAGCGAGGGCAATTTTGGGGCTTCACCATGTTTCATTGAAATGTACAGCTGTGTATCATCCGCATAGCAGTGAAAGTTAACATTATGTTTTCGAATAACATCCCCAAGAGGTAAAATATATAGTGAAAACAACAGCGGTCCTAAAACGGAACCTTGAGGAACACCGAAATTTACAGTTGATTTGTCAGAGGACAAACCATCCACAGAGACAAACTGATATCTTTCCGACAGATAAGATCTAAACCAGGCCAGAACTTGACCGTGTAGACCAATTTGGGTTTCCAATCTCTCCAAAAGAATGTGGTGATCGATGGTATCAAAAGCAGCACTAAGGTCTAGGAGCACGAGGACAGATGCAGAGCCTCGGTCCGATGCCATTAAAATGTCATTTACCACCTTCACAAGTGCCGTCTCAGTGCTATGATGGGGTCTAAAACCAGACTGAAGCATTTCATATACATTGTTTGTCTTCAGGAAGGCAGTGAGTTGCTGAGCAACAGCCTTTTCTAAGATTTTTGAGAGGAATGGAAGATTCGATATAGGCCGATAGTTTTTTATATTTTCTGGGTCAAGGTTTGGCTTTTTCAAGAGAGGCTTTATTACTGCCACTTTTAGTGAGTTTGGTACACATCCGGTGGATAGAGAGCCGTTTATTATGTTCAACATAGGAGGGCCAAGCACAGGAAGCAGCTCTTTCAGTAGTTTAGTTGGAATAGGGTCCAGTAAGCAGCTTGAAGGTTTAGAGGCCATGATTATTTTCATCATTGTGTCAAGAGATATAGTACTAAAACACTTGAGCGTCTCTCTTGATCCTAGGTCCACGCAGAGTTGTGCAGACTCAGGACAACTGAGCTTTGAAGGAATACGCAGATTTAAGGAGGAGTCTGTAATTTGCTTTCTAATAATCATAATTTTTTCCTCAAAGAAGTTCATGAATTTATCACTGCTAAAGTGAAAGTCATCCTCTCTTGGGGAATGCTGCTTTTTAGTTAGCTTTGCGACCGTATCAAAAAGGAATTTTGGATTGTTCTTATTGTCCTCAATTAAGTTAGAAAAATAGGATGATCGAGCAGCAGTAAGGGCTCTTCGGTACTGCACGGTACTGTCTTTCCAAGCTAGACGGAAGACTTCCAGTTTGGTGTGGCGCCATTTCCGTTCCAATTTTCTGGAAGCTTGCTTCAGAGCTCGGGTATTTTCTGTGTACCAGGGAGCTAGTTTCTTATGAGAAATGTTTTTAGTTTTTAGGGGTGCAACTGCATCTAGGGTATTGCGCAAGGTTAAATTGAGTTCCTCAGTTAGGTGGTTAACTGATTTTTGTCCTCTGGTGTCATTGGGTAGACAGAGGGAATCTGGAAGGACATCAAGGAATATTTGTGTTGTCTGTGAATTTATAGCACGACTTTTGATGTTCCTTGGTTGGGGTCTGAGCAGATTATTTGTTGCAATTGCAAACGTAATAAAATGGTGGTCCGATAGTCCTGGATTATGAGGAAAAACATTAAGATCCACAACATTTATTCCATGGGACAAAACTAGGTCCAGCGTATGACTGTGACAGTGAGTGGGTCCAGAGACATGTTGGACAAAACCCACTGAGTCGATGATGGCTCCGAAAGCCTTTTGGAGTGGGTCTGTGGACTTTTCCATGTGAATATTAAAGTCACCAAAGATTAGAATATTATCTGCTATGACTACAAGGTCCGATAGGAATTCAGGGAACTCAGTGAGGAACGCTGTATATGACCCAGGAGGCCTGTAAACAGTAGCTATAAAAAGTGATTGAGTAGGCTGCATAGATTTCATGACTAGAAGCTCAAAAGACGAAAACGTCATTTTTTTTTTTTGTAAATTGAAATTTGCTATCGTAAATGTTAGCAACACCTCCGCCTTTGCGGGATGCACGGGGGATATGGTCACTAGTGTAGCCAGGAGGTGAGGCCTCATTTAACACAGTAAATTCATCAGGCTTAAGCCATGTTTCAGTCAGGCCAATCACATCAAGATTATGATCAGTGATTAGTTCATTGACTATAATTGCCTTTGAAGTAAGGGATCTAACATTAAGTAGCCCTATTTTGAGATGTGAGGTATCATGATCTCTTTCAATAATGACAGGAATGGAGGTGGTCTTTATCCTAGTGAGATTGCTAAGGCGAACACCGCCATGTTTAGTTTTGCGCAACCTAGGTCGAGGCACAGACACGGTCTCAATGGTGATAGCTGAGCTGACTACACTGACTATGCTAGTGGCAGACTCCACTATGCTGGCAGGCTGGCTAACAGCCTGCTGCCTGGCCTGCACCCTATTTCATCAACCCACAATGACCTCGTTAGATGATAATGGTCCCCCTGCATCAACCCACAATGACCTCGTTAGATGATAATGGTCTCCCCCTGCATCACACCATAATGACCTCGTTTGATGATAATGGTCTCCCCCTGCATCACACCACAATGGCCTCGTTAGATGATAATGGTCCCCCTGTATCAACCCACAATGACCTCGTTAGATGATAATGGTCCCCCTGCATCAACCCACAATGACCTCGTTAGATGATAATGGTCTCTCCCTGCATCACACCACAATGACCTTGTTAGATGATAATGGTCCCCCTGCATCACACCATAATGACCTCGTTAGATGATAATGGCCTCCCCCTACATCAACCCTCTACGGCCTCATTAGAACTACAGTTATGGGTTTACTTCCTGCAGGAATCACATACACACTAAAACCGCATGCACTGCAGTGAAGGCACTGCAAGTCGGTGTGGATTAAAGCACCTGCTGCTTTTCATTTTTGGTGTTTATACATGTATAGATCTCCGTCTGTGGTCGGATAGAGACAGACAGACAGACAGACAGACAGACAGACAGACCAATCGAACAACTGACCAACTGACTGATCGACCAACTGACCAACTGATCGACCGACTGACCGACTGACTGACCGACTGACTGACCGACTGACCGACTGACTGATCGACCAACTGACCAACTGATCGACCGACTGACCGACTGACTGACCGACTGACTGACCGACTGACTGACTGACCGACTGACTGACCAACTGACCGACTGACTGACCAACTGACCGACTGACTGATCGACCAACTGACCGACCGATTGACTGACCAACTGACCAACTGACCGACTGACCCAACAACTGACCAACTGACCGACTGACCGACTGACCGACCAACTGACCGACTGATCGACCAACCGACTGATCGACCAACTGACCGACCGACTTACTGACCAACTGACCAACTGACGACTGATCGACCAACTGATCGACCGACCAATCGACCAACTGACCGACCGACTGATCGACCAACTGACCGACCGACTGACTGACCTGTCTTGGAGGAGATGAGGGTGCAGGAAGTGCTGTGACTATGGGTCAGAGGTTGGGTGTGTTGTGCCTGGATCTGGCAATGGTCCTGGGCCTGGTGCTGTAGCCAGGGGTCAGCCAGCTGGGCTTGGTGCTGTACCCAGGGGTCAGCCAGCTGGGCCTGGTCCTGAACCTGGAGTTGAGGCACTGACTGCAGATGATGAGGTTAGAGGTGGAAGAAGACATATACTTAGTTGAGAATCGCGATTAATATGTAAAATCTGTGTTAATAAAATACTAGAAAAGACTATAAAAACAGTAGAACGAGGAGCGGAAGGAGGGCGCTAGTTCCCCCCCTCTCTTTGCATGTTAAGTGCAAGTCTATGGGTCAAATGTCCCCTCCCCTTTCTAAATGAGAAAGATGCCAAATCTAAATTTGGAATTGAAATTGGAGTTTGTTTACTTTCTGAACTGACTGGTCAACACTGATCGTGACCTAATTATCGTGATAAAATCCCTGCCTGTGGGTGTGTCTGGGGCTTGTCGTCGGGGGTGAGGGGCATAGACAGGAAGTGGTTGATGTTCTGTGGATGGGTTTGGCTCTGGGCCAGGCAGGGCAGGCTACGACGGGACGGCTTCAGGGTCTTCTCCTTCAGGATCTCACTGATGCTTGTGTGCATGCCTGGAGGGAGGGAGAGAGAGGTTAATTAATTAATTAATTGAATTGTCCAATGTGAATAAGAGTCTTTGCTGTCTTGTGTTGTTCCCCTAACCCGGACACCATCATAGGCAGCACAGTGTCAGCTGCTTGGGTTAAGTTGCTCAAGGGCACAACAGGAGTAGTCAATGGCAGTAGTCAATGGCTGTAGTTAATTGTAGTAGTCAATGGCAGTAGTCAATTGTAGTAGTCAAAGGAAGTAGTTAATTGTAGTAGTCAATGGCAGTAATTCATTGTAGTAGTTAATTGTAGTAGTTAATTGTAGTAGTTAATGGAAGTAGTTAATGGAAGTAGTTAATTGTAGTAGTCAATGGCAGTAGTTAATTGTAGTAGTCAATTGTTGTAGTCAATTGTAGTAGTCAATGGAAGTAGTCAATGGAAGTAGTTAATTGCAGTAGTTAATTGTAGTAGTGAATTGTAGTAGTTAATGGAAGTAGTTAATTGTAGTAGTTCATTGTAGTAGATCATTGTAGTAGTCAATGGCAGTAGTTAATTGTAGTAGTCAATGGCAGTAGTTAATTGTAGTAGTCAAAGGCAGTAGTTAATGGCAGTAGTCAGTGGCAGTAGTTAATGGCAGTAGTTAATGGCAGTAGTCAATGGCAGGAGTCAAAGCCAGTAGTCAAAGCCAGTAGTTAATTGTAGTAGTTAATGGCAGTAGTTAATTGTAGTAGTCAATGGCAGTAGTCAATTGTAGTAGTCAAAGGAAGAAGTTAATTGTTGTAGTCAATGGCAGTAGTCAATTGTAGTAGTCAATGGAAGTAGTTAATTGTAGTAGCTAATGGTAGTAGTTAATTGTAGTAGTTAATGGAAGTAGTTCATTGTAGTAGTTCATTGTAGTAGTTAATTGTAGTAGTCAATGGCACTAGTTAATTTATATTAGTCAATTGTAGTAGTTAATTGTAGTAGTTAATTGTAGAAGTTAATGGCTGTAGTTAATTGTAGTAGTCAATGGCAGTAGTCAATTGTAGTAGTCAAAGGAAGTAGTTAATTGTAGTAGTCAATGGCAGTAGTTAATTGTAGTAGTCAATTGACTGCCATTGGCAGTAGTCAATTGTAGTAGTCAAAGGAAGTAGTTAATTGTAGTAGTCAATGGCAGTAGTTAAATGTAGTAGTTCATTGTAGTAGTTAATTGTAGTAGTTAATTGTAGTAGTTAATGGAAGTAGTTAATTGTAGTAGTCAATGGAAGTAGTTAATGGAAGTAGTTAATTGTAGTAGTTCATTGTAGTAGTCAATGGCAGTAGTTCATTGTAGTAGTCAATGGCAGTAGTTAATTGTAGTAGTCAATGGTAGTAGTTAATTGTAGTAGTTCATTGTAGTAGTCAATGGTAGTAGTTAATTGTAGTAGTTCATTGTAGTAGTCAGTGGCAGTAGTTAATGGCAGTAGTTAATGGCAGTAGTCAATGGCAGGAGTCAAAGGCAGTAGTCAAAGCCAGTAGTTAATGGCAGTAGTTAATGGCAGTAGTTAATTGTAGTAGTCAATGGCAGTAGTCAATTGTAGTAGTCAAAGGAAGAAGTTAATTGTTGTAGTCAATGGCAGTAGTCAATTGTAGTAGTCAATGGTAGTAGTTAATTGTAGTAGTTAATGGAAGTAGTTAATAGTAGTAGTTAATGGTAGTAGTTAATTGTAGTAGTTAATGGAAGTAGTTAATTGTAGTTGTTCATTGTAGTAGTTAATTGTAGTAGTCAATGGCAGTAGTTAATTGTAGTAGTCAATGGCAGTAGTTAATTGTAGTAGTTCATTGAAGTAGTTAATGGCAGTAGTCAATGGCAGTAGTTAATTGTAGTAGTCAATGGCAGTAGTTAATGGCAGTAGTCAATGGCAGGAGTCAATGGCAGGAGTCAAAGGCAGTAGTCAAAGCCAGTAATTAATTGTAGTAGTTAATGGCAGTAGTTAATTGTAGTAGTCAATGGCAGTAGTTAATGGCAGTAGTTAATGGCAGTAGTCAATGGCAGGAGTCAAAGGCAGTAGTTAATTGTAGTAGTTAATGGCAGTAGTCAATGGCAGTAGTTAATTGTAGTAGTTAATGGCAGTAGTCAATGGCAGTAGTTAATTGTAGTAGTTAATGGTAGTAGTTAATGGCAGTAGTTAATGGCAGGAGTCAAAGGCAGTAGTCAAAGGCAGTAGTTAATGGCAGTAGTTAATTGTAGTAGTTAATGGCAGTAGTCAATTGTAGTAGTTAATGGCAGTAGTCAATGGCAGTAGTCAATGGCAGTAGTCAATGGCAGTAGTTAATGGCAGTAGTTAATGGCAGTAGTCAATGGCAGTAGTCAATGGCAGTAGTCAATGGCAGTAGTCAATGGCAGTAGTCAATGGCAGTAGTCAATGGCAGTAGTCAATGGCAGGAGTCAAAGGCAGTAGTCAAAGTCAGTAGTCAAAGCCAGTAATTAATTGTAGTAGTTAATAGCAGTAGCTAATTGTAGTAGTCAATGGCAGTAGTTAATTGTAGTAGTTAATGGCAGTAGTTAATGGCAGTAGTTAATTGTAGTAGTCAATGGCAGTAGTTAATGGCAGTAGTCAATGGCAGGAGTCAATGGCAGGAGTCAAAGGCAGTAGTCAAAGCCAGTAATTAATTGTAGTAGTTAATGGCAGTAGTTAATTGTAGTAGTTAATGGCAGTAGTCAATTGTAGTAGTTAATGGCAGTAGTCAATGGCAGTAGTCAATGGCAGTAGTTAATGGCAGTAGTTAATGGCAGTAGTCAATGGCAGTAGTCAATGGCAGTAGTCAATGGCAGTAGTCAATGGCAGTAGTCAATGGCAGTAGTTAATGGCAGTAGTCAATGGCAGTTGTTAATGGCAGTAGTTAATGGCAGTAGTTAATGGCAGTAGTTAATGGCAGTAGTTGGCACCCTGAGATTCTGATACCATCAACCCTCTAAATTGCATTATTTATCCCTTAGCGTTTGAATCGGCATTCCTCCAGTTACTGTCCTGCTTCTCGAGGTTACCACCACCCCTCTGAGAGGAGAGAGGGTGTCGGAGAGACAGTGAGTGAATAGGAGGAGGAATGAGGGGAATGACTCCAATCACTCAGGGGTCCCTCCTGTCAAGGAGTCAGGGTGTCATGGTGACACGGTGAAATAGCGTCATGGTGTCATGGTCACATGGTATCATGGTGACAAGGTGTCATGGTGTAATGGTGACATGGTGACATGGTGAAATACTGTCATGGTGACACAGTGACACAGTGTCATAGTGACACAGTGACACGGTGTCATGGTGACACAGTGACACGGTGACATGGTGTCATGGTGAAATAGTGTCCTGGTGTCCTGGTGACATGGTGACACGGTGTCATGGTCACATGGTGTCAGGGTGTGACACGGTGTCATGGCGACAGTGTCATGGTCACACGGTGTCATGGTGTCAGGGTGTGACATGGTGTCATGGCAACATGGTGTCATGGTGTCAGGGTGTGACATGGTGACATGGTGTCATGGTAACATGGTGTCATGATGTCATGGTGTCATGGCAACATGGTGACATGGTGTCATGGCAACATGGTGTCATGGTGTCATGGTGACATGGTGACATGGTGGCACGGTCACATGGTGACATACTTCAAGTAGGAGTGTATTACTGTCAGTGATCCCTCAACCCTCCCATCAAATCACATGCCAACACAAAACTACTTAATGTAGGAGTACATCAGCATCTACTACTACCCTCCCATCAGCATCAGTATAACTCAGTGACCAGTTTATTAGGTACACCGCCCCGTTCACGAAAATGGTTCGCTCCTACAGACAGTGAGCCACGTGGTCGTGGCTTGTTATATAAAGCAGGCAGACAGGCATTGAGACATTCAGTCACTGTTCCATTGAACGTCAGAATGGACAAAACGAGTGGCTCTGAGCGTGGTCTGATCGTCTGTGCCAGGTGCGCTGGTTCTAGTATCTCAGAAACGACCGGGTTTACTGAGAACGGTGAGACAAACAAACAAACATCCAGTCAGCGGCAGGCGTGTGAGTGAAAAACAGCTCGTTGATGAGAGCTGGAAGGAGAATGGCAGAAATCATGCACGCTAACAGGCAGGCCACAAACAGGCAAATTAAGGTGCAGCACAACAGTGGTGTGCAGAACGGCATCTCAGAACACACAACCCGACGGTCCTCGTCACGGATTGGCTATTGCAGCAGATGACCACACCGGGTTCCATTCCTATCAGCTAAAAACAAGAAGAAGCAGCTCCAGTGGGCCACCCCCCAACACCAACACCCCCCCCCCCCCCAACACCAACACCAACACCGCACAAATGACGAATGGAAAAACATAGCCTGGTCCGACAAACACCAGTTCCTGTTGCATCATGCTGATGGCAGTCAGGATTTGGCATAAGCAGCATGCGTCCATAGACCCGTCCTGCCTGGTGTCAACGGTACAGGCTGGTAGTGGTGGTGGTGTGGGAATGTTTTTCCAGGAAAACGTTAGGTCCCTTGATACCAATGCATTGTAATCTAGCGAGAATGTTCAGCTAATTATAACAGTTATTTAAAGTACAGAATCTGGGTCAGTATTGTAGGAGTGCTGATATAGGATAAATTTGACCTTCATTTAGATTACTCATAATGAATACGATTATATGGATTAGAGGGGACCTAATCCTAGATCAGCACTCTGACCAGCACTAATTATAAAAACAATATTTTATTATCTCATGTTATTATCATGGATGTTAAAGGCAGCGGTCAGCTGCAAGGTTATTCTGACATCACAGAGATGGGTGGGTGAAAGGATTGTCATGCCCTGGTCTATATTTATTATGTTTATCTTCATTTATTGGGTCAGGCCAGGGTGTGACATGGGTTTATTTGTGGTGTGTTTCGTCTTGGGGTTGTGTGGGGTGTATAGCATAGTCTATGGCTGCCTGAGGCGGTTCTCAATCAGAGTCAGGTGATTATCGTTGTCTCTGATTGGGAACCATATTTAGGTAGCCATATTCTTTGAGTATTTCGTGGGTGTTTGTTCCTGTCTCTGTGTCTTCACCAGATAGGACTGTTTAGGTTATCACGTTCCGTTTGTTGTTTTTGTTCATGTTCAGTTATTTCATGTATAGTCTACTTTCATTCATTAAACATGTGTAATCATCACGCTGCATTTTGGTCCGCTCCTCCTTCAACAGAAGAAAAACGTTACAGAAACACCCACCACAACAGGACCAAGCGGCGTGGTAACAGGCAGCAGGTGCAGCGAAAGGAGGAATGGACATGGGAGGACGAATTGTTTGGAGAAGAACCCTGGGATCAGCCTGGAGAATATCGCCGTCCCAAAGAAGAACTGGAGACCGTGAGAGCTGAGAGGCGCTGGTATGAAGAGGCAGCACGGTGACGTGGTTGGAAGCCCGAGAGTCAGCCCCAAAAATTTCTTGGAGGGGGCTCACAGGGAGTATGGCTACGCCAGGTAGGAGACCTGCGCAAACTTCCTGTGCTTACCGGGGGGCTAAAGAGACCGGGCAGGCACCGTGTTATGCTGTGAAGCGTACGGTGTCTCCAGTGCGGGTGCATAGCCCGGTGCGTTCTATTCCAGCTCCGCGTATCGGCCGGGCTAGATTGAGCGTCGAGCCAAATGCCATGAAGCCGGCTCTACGCATCTGGTCCCCAGTGCGTCTCCTTGGGCCGGCTTACATGGCACCAGCCTTACACTCAGTGTCCCCGATTCGCCTGCATAGTACAGTGCGGGCTATTCCACCTTGCCGCACTGGCAGAGCAACCGGGAGTATTCAACCAGGTAAGGTTGGGCAGGCTCGGTGTTCAAGAGCTCCAGTGCGCCTGCACGGTCCGGTCTACCCAGTACCAACTCCACACCCCAGCCCTCCGGTGGCAGCTCCCCGCACCAGGCTTCCTGTGCGTGTCCTCGGCCCAGTACCACCAGTGCCAGCACCACGCATCAGGCCTACAGTGCGCCTCGCCTCTCCAGCGCTACCGGAGCCTTTCTCCTCTCCTGCGCTGCCGGAGCCTCCCGCCTGTTCAGCGCTGCCGGAGCCTTTCTCCTCTCCTGCGCTGCCGGAGTCTCTCGCCTGTTCAGCGCTGCCCGAGCCTTTCTCCTCTCCAGCGCAGCCAGAGCCTTCCTCCTCTACAGCGCTGCTGGAGTCTCCCGCCTGTTTAGCGCAGCCCGAGCTGTCAGTCTGCATAGAGCAGTCAGAGCTGTCAGTCTGCATGGAGCAGCCAGAGCTGTCAGTCTGCATGGAGCAGCCGGAGCTGCCAGTCTGCATGGAGCTGTCAGTCTGCAAGGAGCTGCCAGTCTGCATGGAGCTGCCAGTCTGCATGGAGCTGTCAGTCTGCAAGGAGCTGCCAGTCTGCATGGAGCTGCCAGTCTGCATGGAGCTGTCAGTCTGCAAGGAGCTGTCAGTCTGCAAGGAGCTGCCAGTCTGCATGGAGCTGCCAGTCTGCATGGAGCTGTCAGTCTGCAAGGAGCTGCCAGTCTGCAAGGAGCTGTCAGTCTGCAAGGAGCTGTCAGTCTGCATGGAGCAGCCAGAGCCGCCAATCTGCATGGAGCAGCCAGAGCCGCCAGTCAGCGTGGAGCAGCCAGAGCCGCCAGTCAGCGTGGAGCAGCCAGAACTGCCAGCCAGCCAGAATCTGCCGGATTCAACTACCTTGCTGAGCTTTCTCTCAGTGCTGGGCGTCCCCTCAGTGCTGAGCTGCCCCTCAGTCCCGAGCTGCCCCTCAGTCCCGAGCTGCCCCTCAGTCCCGAGCTGCCCCTCTGTCCCGAGCTGCCCCTCTGTCCCGAGCTGCCCCTCTGTCGCGAGCTGCCCCTCTGTCCCGAGCTGCCCCTCTGTCCCGAGCTGCCCCTCTGTCCCGAGCTGCCCCTCTGTCCCGAGCTGCCCCTCAATCCCGAGCTGCCCCTCAGTCCCGAGCTGCCCCTCAGTCCCGAGCTGCCCCTCAGTCCCGAGCTGCTCCTCAGTCCCGAGCTGACCCTCAGTCCAGTGGGGTTCCGGGTGAGGACAACTAGGCCATGGTCGGCGTCAAGGGTGGACTATCCTAGGACGCGAGGAAGGGGGACTAAGACATTTATAGAGTGGGGTCCCGCGCCTGAGCCGGAGCCGGAGCCGCCACCATGGACAGACGCCCACCCGGACCCTCCCTATTGTTTTGATGTGCGTCCGGGAGTCCGCACCTTAGGGGGGTTCTGTCACACCCTGGTCTATATTTATTATGTTTATCTTCATTTATTGGGTCAGGCCAGGGTGTGACATGGGTTTATTTGTGGTGTGTTTCGTCTTGGGGTTGTGTGGGGTGTATAGCATAGTCTATGGCTGCCTGAGGCGGTTCTCAATCAGAGTCAGGTGATTATCGTTGTCTCTGATTGGGAACCATATTTAGGTAGCCATATTCTTTGAGTATTTCGTGGGTGTTTGTTCCTGTCTCTGTGTCTTCACCAGATAGGAATGTTTAGGTTTTCACGTTCCGTTTGTTGTTTTTGTTCATGTTCAGTTATTTCACGTATAGTCTACATTCATTCATTAAACATGAGTAACCATCACGCTGCATTTTGGTCCGCTCCTCCTTCAACAGAAGAAAGCCGTTACAAGGATGAAGAAATCATAGACTCTATCCCAAATGGCACCATATTCCCTATATAGTGAACTACCTTAGATCAGGGCCCTATGGCACCCTATCCCCAATATAGTGCACTACTTTAGACCAAGGGCCCTATGGACCCCGATTAAAAATACTGCACTCCATGAGGAATAGGGTTCCCTTTGGGACACAAACAATGACACCCCCCCCCCCCCCCCCTCAATACCTGCCATTTTATCTAACGTCCTCAGACCAGACACAGCGATACTGTCTGACTCTACCATCCTACCAGACACAGCGATACTGTCTGACTCTCCCATCCTACCAGACACAGCGATACTGTCTGACTCTCCCATCCTACCAGACACAGCGATACTGTCTGACTCTCCCATCCTACCAGACACAGCGATACTGTCTGACTCTCCCATCCTACCAGACACAGCGATACTGTCTGACTCTCCCATCCTACCAGACACGGCGATACTGTCTGACTCTCCCATCCTACCAGACACAGCGATACTGTCTGACTCTACCATCCTACCAGACACGGCGATACTGTCTGACTCTCCCATCCTACCAGACACAGTGATACTGGTGTAACTAATTAAAACATGTACAGAGTCATTCAATAGCTAATAAACATCATAAATGAGCAGCGACGAAAGCACTTTCCTCAGTCCATCCTTCACTCTATTCATTATAACCAGGCCCGTTTACTCGTGAAATGTCTTAGTCCGCGTCCCAAATGACATTCTTCTATATTTAGGGAAGAGGGTGTCATTTGGGACGCAGGGCTTGCTGAAGCCCTCTATTACACCACAGCAGCAGGAGGACTTCCTATTCACCTCCAACGTCACCTGGAATTCTCTCGGCGATCTTCTGCAGTGCTCAGCTACGTAGCTGCATTGGTAATTATCTCTCCTTCTCACTTGGTCTCTTTCTTTCTCTCAAGCCCCATCCCCCCCCTTCATCTCTACTCTCTTTTCTCCTCCCCTAATTATTTCGTTCCCTCTTCCTATGTCTCTCTCTCTCTCCTTCTCGCATCTCTCTCTCATCTCTCTCCCTCTCTCATCTGTCTCTCCCTCTCTCATCTGTCTCTCCCTCTCTCATCTGTCTCTCCCTCTCTCATCTGTCTCTCCCTCCCTCCTTCTCTCCCTCATATCTCCTCAGGGCCTGTGTGCTACTGCTGTAAGAAGAGTAGCAATAACTCATTTCTGTCTCAACACATTGATTTCACTGGGGTTCCCTCTCCTGTTGGGCGAGAACAGACCCATTTAAAGATGTAAGGCATTAGGGCCAGGGGATCCACCAATCACACTGCAGCTCTGCTTTTTTCTTCTGCAGCCTCACAGACATCATATGAAGAAAGCTCTAGTGAAGGAAGCTCTAGTAAAGGAAGCTCTACTAATGGAAGCTCTAGTGTGGGAAGCTCTAGTGTAGGAAGCTCTAGTGAAGGAAGCTCTAGTAATGGAAGCTCTAGTTAAGGAAGCTCTAGTTAAGGAAGCTCTAGTGAAGGAAGCTTGAGTGAAGGAAGCTCTAGTAAAGGAAGCTCTAGTAATGGAAGCTCTAGTAAATGAAGCACTAGTAATGAAAGCTCTAGTAAAGGAATCTCTAGTAAAGGAAGTTATAGTAATGGAAGCTCTAGTGAAGGAAGCTCTAGTAAATGAAGCTCTAGTGAAGGAAGCTATAGTGAAGTAAGCTATAGTGAAGGAAGTTATAGTAAAGGAAGCACCACTAATGGAAGCTCTAGTGAAGGAAGCTCTAGTAAAGGAAGCTCTAGTGAAGGAAGCTATAGTAAAGGAAGCTCTAGTAAAGGAAGCTCTAGTGAAGGAAGCTCTAGTAAAGGAAGCTCTAGTGAAGGAAGCTATAATGAAGGAAGCTCTAGTGAAGGAAGCTCTAGTGAAGGAAGCTCTAGTGAAGGAAGCTCTAGGAAAGAAAGCTCTAGTGAAGAAAACTCTAGTGAAGGAACCTCCATAAGGGCTCAGCTACATCATGAATTCTGAATAAAGAATGCATGCATTGTCGTGACTCTTGGACCCATATCATTAACAATCCAAATGTGAAATCTAAATTGAGATTGACTTAATTCTGTTCCAGAGAGAAATATAACGTTTTATACATATTTTTAAACGAGGGTACAAGTTCACAAGATAACATTGACAATGAGTGCAAACCAACAACAACATCATGCTATATATATATATGTGTGTGTATTCATTAGGCCTAATTGTCATTTAAAACAAATATTTATCCTAAGCAATGGCATCTGTACTGGCATCTGTACACAGCAATGCATATGTACACTCAAAAATCAGCTTTCAACAGCTGCATCCCTACCATATAAACTAATACATCCAGCTACCACTAGCATCCTGTCCAGGGGGTGTACTGGTACATCAAGCTGACTCACGCTATAGAAACAGGAGATAGACTAGCATCCTGTCCAGGGGGTGTACTGGTACATCAAGCTGACTCACGCTATAGAAACAGGAGATAGACTAGCATCCTGTCCAGGGGGTGTACTGGCTTGCCCAGGTGTGGGTGCCATAAAGAGGGCTTGCCCAGGTGTGGGTGCCATACAGAGGGCTTGCCCAGGTGTGGGTGCCATACAGAGGGCTTGCCCAGGTGTGGGTGCCATACAGAGGGCTTGCCCAGGTGTGGGTGCCATACAGAGGGCTTGCCCAGGTGTGGGTGCCATAAAGAGGGCTTGCCCAGGTGTGGGTGCCATACAGAGGGCTTGCCCAGGTGTGGGTGCCATACAGAGGGCTTGCCCAGGTGTGGGTGCCATACAGAGGGCTTGCCCAGGTGTGGGTGCCATACAGAGGGCTTGCCCAGGTGTGGGTGCCATACAGAGGGCTTGCCCAGGTGTGGGTGTCATACAGAGGGCTTGCCCAGTTGTGGGTGCCATACAGTGGGCTTGCCCAGGTGTGGGTGCCATACAGAGGGCTTGCCCAGGTGTGGGTGCCATACAGAGGGCTTTCCCAGGTGTGGGTGCCATACAGAGGGCTTGCCCAGGTGTGGGTGTCATTCAGAGGGCTTGCACAGGTGTGGGAGCCATAAAGAGGGCTTGCCCAGGTGTGGTTGCCATACATAGGGCTTGCCCAGGTGTGGGTGCCATAATAGAGGGCTTGCACAGGTGTGGGAGCCATAAATAGGGCTTTCCCAGGTGTGGGTGCCATACAGAGGGCTTGCCCAGGTGTGGGTGCCATACAGAGGGCTTGCCCAGGTGTGGGTGCCATAAAGAGGACTTGCCCAGGTGTGGGAGTCATAAAGAGGGCTTGCCCAGGTGTGGGTGCCATAAAGAGGACTTGCCCAGGTGTGGGAGTCATAACGAGGGCTTGCCCAGGTGTGGGTGCCATACAGAGGGCTTGCCCAGGTGTGGGCGCCATACAGAGGGCTTGCCCAGGTGTGGGTGCCATAAAGAGGGCTTGCACAGGTGTGGGAGCCATAAAGAGTGCTTGTCCAGGTGTGGGTACCATACAGAGGGCTTGCCCAGGTGTGGGTGCCATACAGAGGGCTTGCCCAGGTGTGGGTGTCACAATTCCACTCTTCCTCTGTGACTACCTGCTGATTTGAACAGTTAATAGTTTCTTACTGAATAAAAATGGTGGACCTGAGGGTGGAGGACATAGCCTCTCTTGTTCTCTCTCCTTCGCTTCTTTTGCTCCAATGGATCAGTGGCTCCATGCCATAGAGATCCTGGTACATCAAGCTGACTCACACTTCAGAAACTGAAGCTAGACTAGCGTCCTGTCCAGGGGGTGTACTTGTTCATCAAGCTGACCCACACTACGGAAACAGGAGATAGACTAGCGTCCTGTCCAGGGGGTGTACTGTACATCAAGCTGACCCACACTACGGAAACAGGAGACAGACTAGTGTCCTGTCCAGGGGGTGTACTGTACATCAAGCTGACCCACACTACGGAAACAGGGGATAGACTAGCGTCCTGTCCAGGGGGTGTACTGTTCATCAAGCTGACTCACACTACGGAAACAGGGGATAGACTAGCGTCCTGTCCAGGGGGTGTACTTGTTCATCAAGCTGACCCACACTACGGAAACAGGAGATAGACTAGCGTCCTGTCCAGGGGGTGTACTGTACATCAAGCTGACTCACACTACGGAAACAGGAGATAGACTAGCGTCCTGTCCAGGGGGTGTACTGTACATCAAGCTGACCCACACTACAGAAACAGGAGATAGACTAGCGTCCTGTCCAGGGGGTGTACTGTACATCAAGCTGACCCACACTACAGAAACAGGAGATAGACTAGTGTCCTGTCCAGGGGGTGTACTGTACATCAAGCTGACCCACACTACAGAAACAGGAGATAGACTAGTGTCCTGTCCAGGGGGTGTACTGTACATCAAGCTGACCCACACTACAGAAACAGGAGACAGACTAGCGTCCTGTCCAGGGGGTGTACTTGTTCATCAAGCTGACTCACACTACAGAAACAGGAGACAGACTAGCGTCCTGTCCAGGGGGTGTACTTGTTCATCAAGCTGCCTCACACTACAGAAACAGGAGATAGACTAGTGTCCTGTCCAGGGGGTGTACTGTACATCAAGCTGACCCACACTACAGAAACAGGAGATAGACTAGTGTCCTGTCCAGGGGGTGTACTGTACATCAAGCTGACCCACACTACGGAAACAGGAGATAGACTAGCGTCCTGTCCAGGGGGTGTACTTGTTCATCAAGCTGACCCACACTACGGAAACAGGAGATAGACTAGTGTCCTGTCCAGGGGGTGTACTGTACATCAAGCTGACCCACACTACGGAAACAGGAGATAGACTAGTGTCCTGTCCAGGGGGTGTACTGTACATCAAGCTGACTCTCACTACGGAAACAGGAGACAGACTAGCGTCCTGTCAAGGAGAAATACCTTATTTACGTAAGTATTCAGACCCTTTGCTATGAGACTCAGGTGCATCCATTCCGTTGATCCTTCTTGAGATGTTTCTACAACTTGATTGGAGTTCACCTGTGGTAAATTAAATTGATTGGACATGATTTGGAAAGGCACTCATCTGTCTATTTAAGGTCCCACAGATGACAGTCCCACGTGAGGCAGGATTGTGACGAGGCACAGATCTGGGGAAGGGGACCAACAAAGTTCTGCAGCATTGAAGGTCCCCAAGAACACAGTAGCCTCCATCATTCTTAAATGGAAGAAGTTTGGAACCACCAAGCCGCCTGGCCAAACTGAACAATCGGGGGAGAAGGGCCTTGGTGAGGGAAGTGGTCACTCTGACAGAGCTCCAGAGTTCCTCTGTGGAGATGGGAGAACCTTCCAGAAGGACAACCATCTCTGCAGCACTCAGGCCTGTATGCTAGAGTGGACAGAACCTTCCAGAAGGACAACCATCTCTGCAGCACTCAGGCCTGTATGCTAGAGCCTCTCCTTAGTAAAAAAGGCACATGACTGCCCGCTTTGAGTTTTCCTAAAGGCACCTAAAGGACTCTCAGACCATAAGAAAGAAGATTCTCTGGTCTGATGAAAGATTGAATTCTTTGGCCTGAATGCCAAGCATCGCGTCTGGAGGAAACCTGGCCCTATCCCTACGGTGAAGCATGGTGGTGGAAGCATTATGCTGTGGGATGTTTTTCAGCGGCAGGGACTGTGAGACTAGTCAGGATCGAGGGAAAGATGAACAGAGCAAAGTACAGAGAGATCCTTGATGAAAACCTGCTCTAGAGAGCTCAGGACCTCAGACCGGGGTGAAGGTTCACCTTCCAACAGGACAACAACCCTAAGCACACAGCCAAGACAACGCAGTGCATGGGGACAAATCTCTGAATGCCCTTGAGTGGCCCAGCCAGAGTCCGGACTTGAACCTGATCGAACATCTCTGACGAGATGTGATAATAGCTGTGCAGCAATGCTCCCCATTGACAGAGATTGATAGGATCTGTAGAGAAGAATGGGAGAAACTTGCCAAATACAGGTGTGCCAAGCTTGTAGCATCAAACCCAAGAAGACTCGATGCTGTAATCGCTGCCAAAGGTGATTAAACAAAGTACTGAGTAAAGGGTCTGAATAGTTATGTAAATATGATATTTAGTTTTTTTTTATTTGTAATACATTTGTAAAAAGTTTTTGCTTTGTCATTATGATGAAGCAAAAAAATGATTTAATACATTTTAGAATAAGGCTGTAACGAAACAAAATGTGGAAAATGTGAAGCGGCCTGGATACTTTCCGAATGCACTGTATTGACTCAGGGGCTGGAATACTTATCTAATAAAATATAGTAGTGTTTTATTTTGTATAAATGTTTTAGAAATGGTGATGCAGCCAGTCAAGATGCTCTCGATGGTGCAGCTGTTTGACTTTTTGATGATCCGAGGGCTTATGCCAAATCTTTTTAGCCTCCTGAGGGGAAAGAGGCACTAATCTCATAAGCCTGGAGCTAGACTCAACATGTCTGTCCCTGACCAATAAGACTGGATCTAGTCTCAACATGTCTACCCCTGACCAATAAGACTGGATCTAGACTCAACATGTCTACCCCTGACCAATAAGACTGGAGTTAGTCTCAACATGTCTATCCCTGACCAATAAGACTGGAGCTAGACTCAACATGTCTATCCCTGACCAATAAGACTGGAGCTAGACTCAACATGTCTATCCCTGACCAATAAGACTGGAGCTAGACTCAACATGTCTGTCCCTGACCAATAAGACTGGATCTAGTCTCAACATGTCTACCCCTGACCAATAAGACTGGATCTAGACTCAACATGTCTACCCCTGACCAATAAGACTGGAGTTAGTCTCAACATGTCTATCCCTGACCAATAAGACTGGAGCTAGACTCAACATGTCTATCCCTGACCAATAAGACTGGAGCTAGACTCAACATGTCTACCCCTGACCAATAAGACTGGATCTAGCCTCAACATGATTGTCCCTGACAAATAAGACTGGATCTAGTCTCAACATGTCTATCCCTGACCAATAAGACTGGATCTAGACTCAACATGTCTACCCCTGACCAATAAGACTGGATCTAGACTCAACATGTCTGTCCCTGACCAATAAGACTGGAGCTAGACTCAACATGTCTGTCCCTGACCAATAAGACTGGAGCTAGACTCAACATGTCTACCCCTGACCAATAAGACTGGATCTGGTCTCAACATGTCTACCCCTGACCAATAAGACTGGAGCTAGACTCAACATGTCTGTCCCTGACCAATAAGACTGGAGCTAGACTCAACATGTCTACCCCTGACCAATAAGACTGGATCTAGAGTCAACATGTCTACCCCTGACCAATAAGACTGGATCTAGTCTCAACATGTCTACCCCTGACCAATAAGACTGGATTTAGCCTCAACATGTCTACCCCTGACCAATAAGACTGGAGCTAGACTCAACATGTCTACCCCTGACCAATAAGACTGGATCTAGAGTCAACATGTCTACCCCTGACCAATAAGACTGGAGCTAGACTCAACATGTCTACCCCTGACCAATAAGACTGGAGCTAGACTCAACATGTCTACCCCTGACCAATAAGACTGGATCTAGTCTCAACATGTCTACCCCTGACCAATAAGACTGGAGCTAGACTCAACATGTCTAC
This sequence comes from Oncorhynchus masou masou, assembly GCF_036934945.1. Classification (NCBI taxonomy): domain Eukaryota; kingdom Metazoa; phylum Chordata; class Actinopteri; order Salmoniformes; family Salmonidae; genus Oncorhynchus; species Oncorhynchus masou. Next base: position 69,319,070 of record NC_088226.1, read on the forward strand.
CCCTGACCAATAAGACTGGAGCTAGACTCAACATGTCTACCCCTGACCAATAAGACTGGAGCTAGACTCAACATGTCTACCCCTGACCAATAAGACTGGAGCTAGACTCAACATGTCTACCCCTGACCAATAAGACTGGATCTAGAGTCAACATGTCTACCCCTGACCAATAAGACTGGAGCTAGACTCAACATGTCTGTCCCTGACCAATAAGACTGGAGCTAGCCTCAACATGTCTACCCCTGACCAATAAGACTGGATCTAGAGTCAACATGTCTACCCCTGACCAATAAGACTGGATCTAGTCTCAACATGTCTACCCCTGACCAATAAGACTGGATCTAGCCTCAACATGTCTACCCCTGACCAATAAGACTGGATCTAGACTCAACATGTCTACCCCTGACCAATAAGACTGGAGCTAGCCTCAACATGTCTACCCCTGACCAATAAGACTGGAGCTAGACTCAACATGTCTATCCCTGACCAATAAGACTGGATCTAGACTCAACATGTCTACCCCTGACCAATAAGACTGGATCTAGACTCAACATGTGTACCCCTGACCAATAAGACTGGATCTAGAGTCAACATGTCTACCCCTGACCAATAAGACTGGATCTAGACTCAACATGTCTACCCCTGACCAATAAGACTGGATCTAGACTCAACATGTCTACCCCTGACCAATAAGACTGGATCTAGCCTCAACATGTCTACCCCTGACCAATAAGACTGGATCTAGAGTCAACATAACTCTCAGTCAGCAGAAGTAGCAGCTGGTTTAATGGGCCTGTAGAGGCATGGCTCGGCGACTCCCCAATGAGTTTAAAATAGTCCTTCCTTTGCTGTAATATTTCATTGTGTTTCTCTTGACAATAAACAAAAAACATATATACACACAACAATAGACAACTTAACATTTACAAACATGAAATAGGCCTTCCACTGAATGTGCTTGCTCTTGTGTGAAATTAGCTCCTGTGGAAATTCATCATGGGTTTGAAGAAGTAACACAAACTGCAAACTCTTTCAACCCAGTCGCCAGAGGGAACGGGGGGGGGGGGGGGAATCCAGCCACATGTAGAGATAAAGAGACTATGACATCACTGCCAGGCTAAAAAACCTTTTGTTTGAATACTTCATGTGCTCTAAAATGTCTGTCTGAACTCTTGTCCCAGCACCAGGCCAGCTGTGTGCTGCATTTTATAAGTATTCCTCTGTATGCCTGTCTCACACACACACACACACACACACACACACACACACACACACACACACACACACACACACACACACACACACACACACACACACACACACACACACACACACACACACACACACTGTATAAGTTTATAATTTGAATATATATATATATATATATATATATATAAAGGGTTTATCTACTATGCAATCCAGCTGTTAATCTGGCTGTCAATCCAGATGTTAATCTGGCTGTTCTGCGGGGTGATGGATAGAACCGGTTTATTAAGAGAGAGTTAATCATGTGTGTGTGTGTGTGTGTGTGTGTGTGTGTGTGTGTGTGTGTGTGTGTGTGTGTGTGTGTGTGTGTGTGTGTGTGAGACAGACATACAGAGAGATACTTAGGGAAGTTTATGGGCCGGTCAGTGGGACAGTCTTGTAGAGTGGAAGATAAAAGATGGTAAGAAAAACAGACAATGAAGAAAAGAGGTAAAGAGCTGTGTGTCAACACCTCCATAGACCAGCCACTGTGTGTCAACACCTCCATAGACCAGCCACTGTGTGTCAACACCTCCATAGACCAGCCACTGTGTGTCAACACCTCCATAGACCAGCCACTGTGTGTCAACACCTCCATAGACCAGCCACTGTGTGTCAACACCTCCATAGACCAGCCACTGTGTGTCGACACCTCCATAGACCAGCCACTGTGTGTCGACACCTCCATAGACCAGCCACTG
>NC_088226.1:69323515-69332653 GCF_036934945.1 Oncorhynchus masou masou
ATGATCTAGGATCAGATTGTCCTTTTAGATCATAAGAATGAGCTTACATGGACAGGGGGGGGGGGCCTGATCCTAGATCAGCACTACACTGAGTATTTTCAGAGCAGATGATGTACTGTATGAGCGGCAGACAAGTCAGCTAGACGAGTCAGATGCCAGATGAGGAGAGACAGACATGTCAGCTGGACGAGTCAGATGCCAGATGAGGAGAGACAGACATGTCAGCTAGACGAGTCAGATGCGGAGAGACAGACATGTCAGCTGGACGAGTCAGATGCGGAGAGACAGACATGTCAGCTAGACGAGTCAGATGCGGAGAGACAGACATGTCAGCTGGACGAGTCAGATGCGGAGAGACAGACATGTCAGCTAGACGAGTCAGATGCGGAGAGACAGACATGTCAGCTGGACGAGTCAGATGCCAGATGAGGAGAGACAGACATGTCAGCTAGACGAGTCAGATGCCAGATGAGGAGAGACAGACATGTCAGCTAGACGAGTCAGATGCCAGATGAGGAGAGACAGACATGACAGCTAGACGAGTCAGATGCCAGATGAGGAGAGACAGACATGTCAGCGAGACGAGTCAGATGCCAGATGAGGAGAGACAGACATGTCAGCGAGACGAGTAAGATCTAACCCTATGTTGTCTCACACCTGTTAAAGGCTAGCCTGGTCCAAGATCTGTCACGCCAAATAATGATGATAGGACTTGGCAAGACAGCACAAACTGATCTGGGACCAGGCTAGTTAAAGGCCAGATCAAACCGATCTGGGACCAGATCAAACCGATCTGGGATCAGGCTAGTTAAAGGCCAGATCGTTGCAGATAGAAACCCAGCATCGTTACTGTATTTAACTAGGCAAGTCAGTTAAGAACAAATTCTTATGTACAATGACGGCCTACACCGGCCAAACCCGGACAATGCTGGGCCAATTGGGCACCGCCCTATGGGATTCCCAATCACGGCCCGTTGTGATACAGCCTGGAATCGAACCAGGATCTGTTGTGACTGCAGTGCCTTAGACCGCTGCGCCACCCGGAAGCCTAAAACTCAGGCATTCAGGCCATTGGGTTCTCTCCTCTCTCTATCCTATGATGCTTCCATCCTCTATGTTCCCTCATAAAGACTCCCATACCTTCAATAATTCATTGCACAATCTCCGGCCCATTGCTCTCAGCCTCGCTCAGCTCTGAGAGGAACAACCCTATGAGCCCTGAGAGGAACACTCCCCATTAGGTCCTCAGTGCTGAGAAACACTCCCCATTAGGTCCTCAGTGCTGAGAAACACTCCCCATTAGGTCCTCAGTGCTGAGAAACACTCCCCACTAGGTCCTCAGTGCTGAGAAACACTCCCCATTAGGTCAGTGCTGAGAAACACTCCCCATTAGGTCCTCAGTGCTGAGAAACACTCCCCATTAGGTCCTCAGTGCTGAGAAACACTCCCCATTAGGTCAGTGCTGAGAAACACTTCCCACTAAGTCCTGAGAGGAACACTCCCCATTAGGTCCTCAGTGCTGAGAAACACTCCCCATTAGGTCAGTGCTGAGAGGAACAACCCTATGAGCCCTGAGAGGAACAACCCTATGAGCCCTGAGAGGAACACTCCCCATTAGGTCCTCAGTGCTGAGAAACACTCCCCACTAGGTCCTCAGTGCTGAGAAACACTCCCCATTAGGTCCTCAGTGCTGAGAAACACTCCACATTAGGTCAGTGCTGAGAAACACTTCCCACTAGGTCCTCAGTGCTGAGAAACACTCCCCATTAGGTCCTCAGTGCTGAGAAACACTCCCCATTAGGTCCTCAGTGCTGAGAAACACTCCCCATTAGGTCAGTGCTGAGAAACACTTCCCACTAAGTCCTGAGAGGAACACTCCCCATTAGGTCCTCAGTGCTGAGAAACACTCCCCATTAGGTCAGTGCTGAGAGGAACAACCCTATGAGCCCTGAGAGGAACAACCCTATGAGCCCTGAGAGGAACACTCCCCATTAGGTCCTCAGTGCTGAGAAACACTCCCCATTAGGTCAGTGCTGAGAAACACTCCCCATTAGGTCCTCAGTGCTGAGAAACACTCCCCATTAGGTCAGTGCTGAGAAACACTTCCCACTAAGTCCTGAGAGGAACACTCCCCATTAGGTCCTCAGTGCTGAGAAACACTCCCCATTAGGTCAGTGCTGAGAGGAACAACCCTATGAGCCCTGAGAGGAACAACCCTATGAGCCCTGAGAGGAACACTCCCCATTAGGTCCTCAGTGCTGAGAAACACTCCCCACTAAGTCCTGAGAGGAACACTCCCCATTAGGTCCTCAGTGCTGAGAAACACTCCCCACTAAGTCCTGAGAGGAACACTCCCCATTAGGTCCTCAGTGCTGAGAAACACTCCCCACTAAGTCCTGAGAGGAACACTCCCCATTAGGTCCTCAGTGCTGAGAAACACTCCCCACTAAGTCCTGAGAGGAACACTCCCCATTAGGTCCTCAGTGCTGAGAAACACTCCCCACTAAGTCCTGAGAGGAACACTCCCCATTAGGTCCTCAGTGCTGAGAAACACTCCCCACTAAGTCCTGAGAGGAACACTCCCCATTAGGTCCTCAGTGCTGAGAAACACTCCCCACTAAGTCCTGAGAGGAACACTCCCCATTAGGTCCTCAGTGCTGAGAAACACTCCCCACTAAGTCCTGAGAGGAACACTCCCCATTAGGTCCTCAATGCTGAGAAACACTTCCCACTACGTCCTCAGTGCTGAGAAACACTTCCCACTAAGTCCTGAGAGAAACACTTCCCACTAAGTCCTGAGAGGAACACTCCCCATTAGGTCCTCAGTGCTGAGAGAAACACTCCCCACTAAGTCCTGAGAGAAACACTCCCCACTAGGTCCTCAGTGCTGAGAGAAACACTCCCCACTAGGTCCTCAGTGCTGAGAAACACTCCCCATTAGGTCAGTGCTGAGAAACACTCCCCATTAGGTCAGTGCTGAGAAACACTCCCCATTAGGTCCTCAGTGCTGAGAAACACTCCCCATTAGGTCAGTGCTGAGAAACACTTCCCATTAGGTCAGTGCTGAGAAACACTTCCCATTAGGTCAGTGCTGAGAAACACTCCCCATTAGGTCCTCAGTGCTGAGAAACACTCCCCATTAGGTCAGTGCTGAGAAACACTCCCCATTAGGTCCTCAGTGCTGAGAAACACTCCCCATTAGGTCAGTGCTGAGAAACACTCCCCATTAGGTCAGTGCTGAGAAACACTCCCCATTAGGTCCTCAGTGCTGAGAAACACTCCCCATTAGGTCAGTGCTGAGAAACACTTCCCATTAGGTCAGTGCTGAGAAACACTTCCCATTAGGTCAGTGCTGAGAAACACTTCCCACTAGGTCCTCAGGGCTGACAGAAACACTCCCCATTAGGTCCTCAGTGCTGAGAAACACTCCCCACTAAGTCCTGAGAGAAACACTCCCCACTAGGTCCTCAGTGCTGAGAGAAACACTCCCCACTAGGTCCTCAGTGCTGAGAAACACTCCCCATTAGGTCAGTGCTGAGAAACACTTCCCACTAGGTCCTCAGGGCTGACAGAAACACTCCCCATTAGGTCCTCAGTGCTGAGAAACACTCCCCACTACGTCCTGAGAGAAACACTCCCCACTAGGTCCTCAGTGCTGAGAGAAACACTCCCCACTAGGTCCTCAGTGCTGAGAGAAACACTCCCCACTAGGTCCTCATTGCTGAGAGAAACACTCCCCACTAGGTCCTCAGTGCTGAGACAAACACTCCCCACTAGGTCCTCAGTGCTGAGAGAAACACTCCCCACTAGGTCCTCAGTGCTGAGAGAAACACTCCCCACTAGGTCCTCAGTGCTTAGAGAAACACTCCCCACTAGGTCCTCAGTGCTGAGAGAAACACTCCCCACTAGGTCCTCAGTGCTGAGAGAAACACTCCCCACTAGGTTCTCAGTGCTGAGAGAAACACTCCCCACTAGGTCCTCAGTGCTGAGAGAAACACTCCCCACTAGGTCTACAGTGCTGAGAGAAACACTCCCCACTAGTGTCAGGATTTGGCCAGGGTTGTTCCAGTTGTTTGTCAGTAGATGTCCCCATTGTGCTTTTTGTCCCTGTGTTTTTCCCTTGACCCCCATTATTGTTTGCACCTGTGTCTCGTTTTCCCTGATTGTATTTAAACCCTTTGTTTCCTTCAGTTCTGTGCTCTGTGTTTGTATGTTAGCACCCTGCCCTAGTGTTCTGTGTGCTCTTGTCGATTCCGGGTAACGTTCTTGTGGTATTCTGTTTTTTTGTTTTTGTTTAGTTTTGGTGAGTTTCTTTTTAGGTCTTTTTGTGTTTTTTCCTTCCACCTTTTGGCTTTGCCATTTTTTATTTTAGGATTTTTTCTTTATTAAATACACCGTCTTAAGTACTGCTGTGTCTGCCTCATCTTCTGGGTTCTGCTGTCTATTCGTGGCTCAGTTGGTTAAGTGACTGTTTCTCACTCCGGAGACCCAGGTTCGAAACCGGGTCCTGACAGAAACACAGAGCCAAAAATGAACCCAGAGGCAGCCAGTTCCCAGGACCTTTTTGCCACGCTGTCCCACCACCAGGAGACTGTCCAACGCCACGAAGCCGCCCTGGTTCAGCAAGAAGCCTTAATGGCTAGACATTCTCATCTTCTGTCGGAGATGCTGACTTCCATTAAGCAAATATCTGATCGACTTACCCCGGCAACAGTTCCCGTCCCAGTACCTCAAGTTCACGTACCCATGGCAGTTAACCCCCTGGCTGAACCTCGTCTTCCACCTCCCCAACGGTTCTCAGGTGATCCAAGTGCTTGTAAAGGGTTTCTCACTCAATGTTCTCTCTCCTTTGAGCTGCAACCCTCGTCGTTTCCCACCGACCGGTCTAAGATCGCATATATCATCACCCTGCTGTCGGAAAAAGCCCTGGCCTGGGCTACTGCTGTGTGGGATGCCCATAGTTCCTGCTGTGCCAGCTACTCTGCCTTTGCTGAGGAATTCAAACGAGTGTTTCAAGGCCCAAGCAGTGGTTCTGACTCAGCCAAACAGCTCCTGACTCTCCATCAAGGTTGGCGCAGCGTGACGGACTATGCCATCCAGTTCCGCACGGTGGCAGCAGCGAGTGGCTGGAACAACGAGGCGCTCACGGTGTGCTTTCTGAAAGGCCTTTCCGACACTATCCAAGATGAACTGGCCACTCGGGAACCACCGGACAATCTCGAGTCCCTGATCAAGTTGGCCTCACGCATTGACCAGCGTCTGAGAGAGAGAGAACTCAACCGTAGACCTCTAGCCCCTATCAGTCCCAGCTCCGAGTCCCCACCTTTATCATCACTGGCTCCACCGGAACCCATGCAGATTGGACGCATCTCCCAGGCTGAGAGAGACCGCCGGATGAGGGAGCGACGCTGTCTATATTGCGGCAAACCGGGCCATTTCCGTTCCACGTGTCCCGGGCTCCAGGGAAACGCTCTGTCCCGTACAGACCGGGGGAACTGTAACGGGAAACATAACCTCCTCCCATCCGTCCAACTCCCGTCTGCTCATTCCAGTCACCCTCTCCTGGGACAACCACAAGCTTCACCTTCAAGCCTTGGTAGACTCTGGAGCCGCAGGTAACTTCATGGATGGTGTCTGGGCGAAGGAGAATGGCGTTCCCTCTGAACCTCTAAGTGACCCCATGAGGGTTACTACATTGGATGGAAGCCCTTTGGGATCTGGACTTGTCACTCATGTCACTACCTCCTTGAGACTTTCAGTTTCACAACACCAGGAATTGATGAACTTTCATTTGATCTCCTGTTCCGAGTTCCCTCTCGTCCTTGGATACCCCTGGCTTCACAGCCATAACCCTCACATCGACTGGTCTGTGGGCACTATCAAGCAGTGGGGTCCTACGTGCCAAGCTACTTGTATTTTCCAGAATTCCCCGAGTTCTACTCCCGAGTCTTTAGAATCCATCGACCTGACCCGAGTTCCCGAGTGTTACCATGACCTCAAACTGGTGTTTAGCAAACAGAGGGCCACCATGCTACCACCCCATAGATCTTACGATTGCCCCATCGACCTGTTTCCGGGCACTTGCCCCCCAGGGAGTCGGATCTTTTCCCTATCTCCACCCGAACGAGCTGCTATGGATACCTACATCAAGGACTCTCTGGAAGCAGGCCTCATGCGTCCATCCACCTCCCGGCGGGAGCAGGGTTTTTCTTTGTGGCCAAGAAAGACGGTGGGTTACGTCCTTGCATCGACTACCGGGGACTCAATGACATAACCGTCCGTAACCGTTACCCGCTACCCCTTATGGCCACAGCCTTCGAGCTGCTCCAGGAAGCAGTTGTTTTCACTAAGCTTGACCTGCGGAACGCATACCATCTTGTGCGGATCAGACCTGGTGACGAGTGGAAGACCGCTTTCAACACGCCTACTGGTCACTATGAATACTTGGTGATGCCCTTCGGCCTGACCAACGCCCCAGCGGTGTTCCAAGCGCTCATAAACGATGTGCTTAGGGATATGCTTAACATATTTGTGTTCGTTTACTTGGATGACATCCTCATCTTTTCGAGCTCCCTTCAAGAACACACTAAGCATGTCAGACAAGTACTCAAACGCCTCCTGGACAGCCATCTGTACGTTAAGCCGGAAAAATGTGAATTCCATTCATCCCGAGTACAATTCCTGGGATTTGTAGTGGAACCCGGTCGAATCCAAATGGACCCTAGGAAGGTAGGGGCGGTAGCGGATTGGCCCACCCCCAAATCCGTTAAGGATGTTCAGCGTTTCCTGGGCTTCACAAACTTTTACCGCAAGTTCATCAAGAACTTCAGTTTGGTGGCAGCTCCTCTCTCAGCTTTAACCAAAGGTGGCAATGCAAGGTTTTTTTGGGGAAGAGAAGCTGAGACGGCCTTCCAAGGACTCAAGCAGCGCATCCTCTCTGCTCCCATCCTGATACTACCGACTACGGATGAACCATTTGTGGTGGAGGTAGACGCATCAGAGGTTGGTGTTGGAGCTGTCCTGTCTCAGAGGGTGAAGACAAGAAGCTTCATCCGTGCGCTTTCTTCTCACACCGGCTTACCCCGACTGAGAGGAACTACGATGTGGGGGATCGTGAACTCCTAGCGGTTAAGATGGCATTGAAGGAATGGAGACACTGGCTCGAGGGGGCTTCTCACCCGTTTCAAGTGCTTACGGACCACAAAAATCTGGAGTATATCCAGCAGGCGAAGCGATTGAACTCTAGACAAGCTAGATGGTCTCTTTTCTTCAATCGATTCCAGTTTATCCTCACCTATCGACCCGGGTCGAAGAATCTCAAACCGGATGCCCTGTCCCGAGTCTACGCTCCTGCCATTCGAGATGACACGGACATGCCTGTCCTTCCTGCTGCTAAGATTGTGGCTCCGATCTCGTGGCAAGTTGAGGATACCGTGAGACGTGCTCAAGCTAGCGAACCGGACCCTAAAGGAGGCCCTGCCAATCGGTTGTTTGTCCTCAAGGCAGTGAGGACTCAGGTCCTTCTGTGGGGGCACTCCTCTCGCCTCACCTGTCATCCGGGCGTAGGTCGCACCTTGGAGTTCATCCAGCGTAAGTTCTGGTGGCCTACCATAAGAGAAGACGTTGCCACTTTCGTCAATGCCTGCCCCGTGTGATGCCAGGGTAAATCTTCTCACCTCCGCCCTCAAGGACTCCTTCACCCTTTACCTGTTCCCCACAGACCCTGGTCCCATATCTCATTGGACTTTATTACTGGACTTCCTCCATCCCATGGCAATACTACTATCCTAGTCATAATCGACAGGTTTTCAAAGGCGGCCAGGTTCGTCCCTCTGACTAAGTTACCTTCTGCCAAGGAAACGGCTGAGTTGGTAATTAATCATGTGTTCCGAGTCTTCGGCATTCCTCAAGATGTGGTTTCTGACAGAGGTCCCCAGTTCGCCTCAAGGTTTTGGAAGGCCTTCTGCCAACTCATGGGGGCTTCTGCCAGTCTATCTTCAGGGTACCATCCGGAGTCCAACGGCCAAACAGAGAGGATGAATCAAGAGCTGGAAACCACCCTCCGATGTATGACTCGTGACAACCCGTCCACATGGTCATCCTTTATTGTTTGGGCCGAATACGCGCACAACACCTTGTGCTCCTCCTCCACTGGTATGTCCCCGCACAGTGTCAGTTTGGCTATGCTCCTCCATTGTTCCCGGACCAGGAGGCAGAAGTCAGAGTGCCTTCAGCCTTGAGATTCGTCAGACGCTGTCGGCTTATGTGGAGGAAGACCCGTCTTAATCTGATGCGTTCCTCACAGAGGTATCAACAACAAGCCAACAGACGTCGCCGTCCCGGGCCTACCCTGCGCCCCGGCCAGAGAGTCTGGCTCTCCACAAGAGACTTACCTCTACGGGTGGAGTCTCGCAAGCTGTCCCAAAAATACATCGGTCCCTTCAAGGTTGCCAGGAGAGTTAACCCAGTTTCTTATCGCCTACACTTACCCAGATCCCTTAAGATTAATCCCACATTTCATGTGTCTTTGTTAAAACCTGTTGTTTTTTCTCCCCTTGTCCCGGCAGACAGACCTCCCCCTCCGCCTCGTGTCATTGGAGGCCAGCCGGCTTATACCGTCCACCAGATACTGGATTCCCGCCGGGTGCAGCGGTCCTGGCAGTATCTGGTGGACTGGGAAGGCTACGGTCCTGAGGAGCGCTCCTGGGTTCCTGCCAAAGACATCCTGGACCCTGACCTCATTCGTCAGTTCAGGGTCCTCCACCCTGAGAGAGCTGGTAGGAACGTCAGGAGCCGTTCCTAGGAGGGGGATTCTGTCAGGATTTGGCCAGGGTTGTTCCAGTTGTTTGTCAGTAGATGTCCCCATTGTGCTTTTTGTCCCTGTGTTTTTCCCTTGACCCCCATTATTGTTTGCACCTGTGTCTCGTTTTCCCTGATTGTATTTAAACCCTTTGTTTCCTTCAGTTCTGTGCTCTGTGTTTGTATGTTAGCACCCTGCCCTAGTGTTCTGTGTGCTCTTGTCGATTCCGGGTAACGTTCTTGTGGTATTCTGTTTTTTGTTTTTGTTTAGTTTTGGTGAGTTTCTTTTTAGGTCTTTTTGTGTTTTTTCCTTCCACCTTTTGGCTTTGCCATTTTTTA
>NC_088226.1:69333153-69349481 GCF_036934945.1 Oncorhynchus masou masou
AATCTCTCCTGGCTCAAAGTGGAGGAGAGATTGACTTCATCACTACTTGTATTTATGAGAGGTATTGACATGTTGAATGTACCGAGCTGTCTGTCTAAACTACTGGCACACATCTCGGACACCCATGCATACCACACAAGACATGCCACGAGATCTCTTCACAGTCCCCAAGTCCAGAACAGACTATGGGAGGCGCACAGTACTACATAGAGCCATGACGACATAATAATAATATAATAATAATATATCCCATTTAGCAGACGCTTTTGTCCAAAGCGACTTACAAGTCGGCTGGGGCCACTACTTTTACATATGGGTGGCCCTAGCGGGAATCGAACCCACGACGCTTGGCGTTGCAAGCGCCATGCTCTACCGACTGAGCCACAACTCTATTCCACATCAGGCAACTAAAACAGAGAAAAATACACCTTTTGGAACAGCGGGGACTGTGAAGCAACACAAACATAGGCACAGACACACACACACACATGCGCGCACACACACACACACACACACATGCGCGCACACACACACACGATAACATACGCACTATACACACACATAGACATGGATTTAGTATTGTAGATATGTGATAGTGGTGTAGTAGGGGCCTGAGGGCACACAGTGTGTTGTGAAATCTGTGAATGTAATTGTAATGTTTTTAAAAATTGTATAAACTGCCTTAATTTTGCTGGACCCAAGGAAGAGTAGCTGCTGCCTTGGCAGCTAATGGGAATCCATAATAAATACAAACACAAAGAGTTTTGGGAAGCTTGCCCCACCAAGATGTACATGCTAAAATAGCCACTGCAAATGGCAGTACTCTATTATTGGTCTCACGCAATGATTTGACATGCATCTGGGCAGACACCAACATTCAGAGGCAACTGGATTCTTCCACCAGGAATGAAAATCGTCTTTAAAAAAAAATATTGGATACATTAGCCGAGATGGAAATGCATCGGAGAGTAAAACTAGTGCAAGGAAATAAATTAAGAAACTCAAACAAGAATATAAAAAGATAAAAAGACCACAACAACAAAGGTGGATCCGACTGCGAAACACACCGGTGGGTTGACTTTGACGGCGCTGTGCTGGGATGCAGACCAGTGATGTCTAGTCAGGGGATGCTGGATTCAACATCACTGACAGAAATGTATTTTTTTTAACCATTATTTTACCAAGTAAGACTGAGAACCTACCAATGACCTGGGGAATAGTTACAGAGGACAGGAGGGGGATGAATGAGAAAATTGGAAGCTGGGGATGATTAGGTGGCCATGAAGGTATGAGAGCTGCATTGGGAATTTAGCCAGGTCACAGGTTAACACCCCTACACTTACGATAAGTGCCATGGGTCCTTTAGGGACCACAGAGAGCCAGGACACCGGTTTAACGTCCCATCCGAAAAACGGCAATGTCCCCAATCACTGCCCTGGGGCATTGGGATATTTTCTTTAGACCAGAGGAAAGAGCACCTACTACTGGCCCTCCAAAACCAGTTCCAGCAGCATCTGGTCTCCAATCTAGGGACTGACCAGGACCAATCCTGCTTAGCTTCAGAGGCAACCCAGCAGTGATATGGTATGCAGTGGTATGCTGCTGGCCACTCCGAGCAGCAATGACCAGCACGGTAAAACTTTATTTTAGCCAAATGACTATCTAGCGAGCTACCAATGTCTTCAGCATAACTAGCTGTAACGTGTGAGAGTCACCTTCTCCAAACCCTCGCTCTGGTCCTGGAACTTGTAGCGCTACCTAACAAAATGTGGAAAAAGTCAAGGGGTCTGAATACTTTCCCAAGGTACAGAGGGTCCAGTTTCTGACCTGTATGTACTTGTTCCATTCATCTTAGCCTCGATCCTGACTAGTCTCCCAGTACCTGCCGCTGAAAAACATTCCCACAGCGTGATGCTGTCACCACCATGCTTCACCGCAGGGATGATGCCAGGTTTCCTCCAGATGTGGGACCTTATATAGACAGGTGTGTGCTTTTCGAAATCACTTCCAATCAATTGAATTTACCACAGGTGGACTCCAAGCAAGTTGTAGAAACATCTCAAGGATGATCAATGGAAACAGGATGCAACCTGAGCTCAATTTAGAGTCTCATAGCAAAGCCTCTGAATACTTAGGTAAAGAATAAGCAATAAACTTCTTAAACGTGCAATCATTAAACATGATTACTTGTGTTGATTTTAAATGTAGGAAATAAAGAGTGGGTATACTATGATTTTAACACTTTTATTAAACAATCACATTGGTCGAACATAGATTGTAGTAGGGTATTCAGCTTCCACAGGGCAAAGGCAATTCGCTTTCGGAGAGGGACACAAAGGTGGAACCTTGTATCCTGCCTCTCCATAACAGGACTCGGCCTGTTGCAGAGGAACTGGAAAGACTGCTGAAATGTGGAAGTTATATTGAGTGTCTGTAAATTATGGAACACAGTGGAAGTGGGTCCAGACAGCGGATTCAGACAGAGAGTCCAGACAGAGAGTCCAGACAGAGAGTCCAGACAGAGAGTCCAGACAGAGAGTCCAGACAGCGGATTCAGACAGAGAGTCCAGTCAGTGAGTCCAGACAGTGAGTCCAGACAGTGAGTCCAGACAGTGAGTCCAGACAGCGGGTCCAGTCAGAGAGTCCAGACAGTGAGTCCAGACAGCGGGTCCAGACAGAGAGTCCAGTCAGCGAGTCCAGACAACGGGTCCAGACAGAGAGTCCAGACAGAGAGTCCAGACAGTGAGTCCAGACAGCGGGTCCAGACAGTGAGTCCAGACAACGGGTCCAGACAGAGAGTCCAGACAGCGGGTCCAGACAGCGGGTGCAGACAGAGAGTCCAGACAGTGAGTCCAGACAACGGGTCCAGACAGTGAGTCCAGACAGTGAGTCCAGACAACGGGTCCAGACAACGGGTCCAGACAGTGGATCCAGACAGTGAGTCCAGACAACGGGTCCAGTCAGTGAGTCCAGACAGTGAGTCCAGACAACGGGTCCAGACAACGGGTCCAGACAGTGGATCCAGACAGTGAGTCCAGACAACGGGTCCAGACAGTGAGTCCAGACAGTGAGTCCAGACAACGGGTCCAGACAACGGGTCCAGACAGTGTGTCCAGACAGGGTGTCCAGACAGGGTGTGCTCGCCTGCAGCTCTGCAACATATAATAGACCTGAAACACACTAAATGGCCACCGTTTCCTCAGGAAGTGCTCCAGCCAGTGCCCTCGCCAGCACCTCAGCCGATCAGCACCCTGAGCTCCAGCCAACCATACGGTCCCCATTTCGCCTGTCCGCCCAGCAGCTACTTGAGTTGGAGCTTGCCACCCAGACCGATGCTACCGACGACCCAAGTTGTTCCAGCAGCCAGCCCAGATCCACTCCGCAACTAACCCGGTGCTAACACAAGCGGCACCTGAGCCAGTCTAGCAAGTGCCAAAGCTGCTCCAACCTGCTCAACCTCAACCTGCAGACTGTAAGCCAGACCAGCAGCCACTGGTGCCTGAACCAGCAACCCAACCTACACTCCAGTTAGTATCACTCCTACTAGCTTACCACTGTTGCCTATGCTAGTTGGCCCTGTATACAGTATGCTATGCTAGCCCCTCTGCTAGCCCCTGTACATAGTGTGGCTATTGTGTGCCATGTTCTGCCTATGTGGGGGCAAATATAACACATAGACAAATGCATAAGATGTATAGAATAGCTGAACACTAAAAACAGACCACATGAAGAGAAGGACACATAGGTGACAGAATAGCTGGACATACCAAGGCCAGAGGGATATACAAAGGAGGGGGACAGTCAAATGACTAACTGATGACCAATAGACATAGTTTGCATATTTTTAGGACGTAGAGATGCTAGAAACTGAAGAGACACATCGTCTGCTGATCCTAGATAATACACAAACAAAAGAATGCTTTTAGCTAAGTGCTGAGCCAAAGCATAGTGCTGTAAAATAGAGGAATGTATAGTATTTTTAGTATAGTTGGACACGCTAGAAACTGAGGAGACACATAGTCTGCTGATCATAGATAACAAACAAACAAAAGAATGCATTTAGCTAAGTGCAGGTACAGAGCAAGGGTCTTGTCATCATTATAATCTGACGGAAAGCAGGTATGGGCGTTATTGAGCTGAACAAGCAGGATGCACGGATTGGAATGTAACTTCATCTGCATGTGGGATGGACTCAGATGTTGTATGTGTATAAATCAGAGCGAATGCTCTGAAAAAGGTGTGTGTTCCGCGGGGCACTCCGGCTTGCTATACTTTTGTATTAAAGCCTGATTGATTTCACAAGTTCTGTAATGCGTTGTATTTGATCCGATTTTCCACGACATAATTGGCGAGCTAGCCAGGAGGGTCAGGGACTGAAAAACATTCTTGGCTGTCGGCAGGATCTTTGGAGCAATCTGGCAAAACAAGGGTGGCCGCCCGACTTTAAACAAGGTAAGCAAAGTTCTTACAAATAGTTGAAATGTTTGCGTAAGATTGCTTCAAAAATCCTGCCTCAAGCAAGGGGGATGTCAAGTAGGTCTCTCTCTCAAACTTCCTAAAAACTATAGAAAACAAAATAACTTTTGAATTCAATGAATTGCATGCATGTGTGTAAACTTGGGAATTGTATAGCAAATACGAATGTGCATGCATGTCTAGTGAGTAAGTAGGCGGGGGCTGTGAACTTCGCTGGTGTCGGGGTGTGTTATTCGGCATGCTGGGGCTGGGCGCAGGGCTACAGCTACCTGCTTATAAGGTTTGAATAAAATAAGTAGTTATAGAAATCCTGCGATACCGCTTCGAAATATTTATCTGAAGGACTGTATGGGTAGGCTACTTTATTGATAAGTAGATGGGGAAATATTCGTGGCTACCGCTCTATGAAAGAGGTCTGAAAAGACAGATATTTAGAACACAGGAAGAACGCATGCCTGATTGTGCGACGTTCAACTGAAAAAGGAAATCCTGCGATACCGCTTCAAAATATTTACCAGAAGGTCTGAATGGGTAGGATACCTTATTGATAAGTAATCCTGCGATACCGCTTCGAAATATTTAGCTGAAGGACTGTATGGGTAGGCTACTTTATTGATAAGTAGATAGGGAAATATTTGTGGCTTTTTAGGTAAAAAATAAAACGAATGAATGAGAAGAATGCTGTAATATAATTCTGTGTGAGGATAGAACCGTAGACAGGTTGGGGCTGCGGCTTTTGTGGAGCGATGGGTAAACGCTGTTTCATGGATGACTGTTGTTGATGCGTGCAGAAGGTCCCTGGTTCGCGCCCGGGTATGGGCGAGGGGACGGTTTAAAATTATACTGTTACATAGATGCTGTTGATCCTGATCACTGGTTGCTGCGGAAAAGGAGGTATTAAGTGAAAGTTAATTAACATTCCATCATCAGAAATACATTACGATGGGGGACAGATATGATTCTGCTTGCCCTTACAAACGTGCGAGTGCTTTACAAAGCTATAGAAAATATCTGAGCGTAAGAAGTTGCAGAAGTGGAGATAATAGGTAAGGGGGAAAATGAGTGTAAGATGACACTGGAATGCGGTAGCAGAGAACGCCGATATACAGGACTTTGCGCCCTTTTCAAAAGAACAACAACTAGTCGTTTTGAGTTTATTAAGAATGGAATTTTCACCGAGCTGTGTATAGAATCTGATTGATCAATAAGTGGTTCATAGAGAGTACAGTTTATATGTGATAAAATACATACTAGATTACATTTTACCGAACTTCTAGCAAGGTACCGATGTGATTTACAAATAGCCCCACTTGGAATCATTTTGCACGGAAACAACAGTTTCAGTGACGATAAAATACGTGGTGAAGTTATTAGCGTCAAAAGATGGAAAATAAACATATATGAGAAATCGCAAACGTGGTAAAATTAGTTAGAAGAAAAGCAAATTGAAATACGGGTAAGATACCGATAACCGACCAGGAAGAAACTAGGCGTTCTGTGCATGGCTAAAACTTTTATCGCATGCTCAGTAAAAGTAAGGGGATTTTAGTATATGTAACATCATTAGCTTGTTGAATTAAAAGGTAGCATTGTGAATGTTAACGAAATGTACATTTCTTTTCCAGAAAATAAGGGCTACATTTTCTCTGGTAAAAATGTCATTGGAGACCGTGGTACTAAGGAACGCAGTTAGAGATATTCGGCCACTTTTAAAAAAGTCTTAGTATCTGGATAAGGCTATAACTGGAGTTCTGGATGAGTGAGGCCAGCTCATGTGTATTCTTGGCCTATATGCGAGAGTGGATTTCCTTTGGAGGGGTTTTTGTTCAGTTCAGTTTCAAATTGGGTAAATGTTTTTGAAAATGTATATAAGTTGTTTCTAAAAAAAGAGAGTGGAAACATTTTAATGGTGTCAAATGCCCTGAACCCTAAGAATTTCCCGTGAAGACTGATCAACTTCACTAGAAATTGTTGGAACAGATGGGAGTTCATTATAAAATGATTGAGAAACACCAGTCTCTATTCAAAGTGTACCATCACTTTGAAATTCTATTATTTCTTGAATTGACTAGTTATTCAAATTGGTTTATTTTAATTTTAACATGGGTTCATAGGAGAAATTATCAGTTCCCTGGGGTTCAGATACATAGGGAGCGAGATTAATGAGAATCCTAATTGAGGGAAAAGTTTGAGTGTGTAAATTAGGGCTATTTTCTGTTGTCCAGATGCTGGATTAACAACTACAGATAACTGTAAAATGGGTCTATTTGCGGAGAATCTCAGTCAGGTCCATAGCATTGCTGGTATAGTGGTGAGCGTAGCAGTCTTACAAACTGCGATCAAGGGTCGGTTCCCAGCCAAGGCTTTAACTAAAAACTATAAATATCTGAGTTCTTGGTGATAATTAAACTAATAGTTTTGCAGAGAAAGTTAGTCACTAGTATTGGTATAAGATATAAACTGAACATATTAAATAGTTTGTTTGGTTCAAATTGAAAGACTAATTCATTCAACTTAAAATAAGGGTGAAGCGATGTCTGTTCACTAAATTATCTGTTGGGAATAATATATACATTTAGCGAATTGGGAGATGAGAAATGTTAATTGATGTTGTAAAGTCTAATTCAGGATTCAACAGATGTGATAAATTAGGTTTGGTTCATCGAACCCGAAATACTGTTGCGGTCGACAGCCAACAATTCATTGAAAATCGTTGCGAAATGAGTCAAGGTTGAGCGCTTGTTGATGACATCACTCGCGAGGCTTTCGTCGCCACGGAAATGATGTCGTGACTGGGGATAACGGAGAAAATTGTTAGTGTCTTTTAGAAGGAAAATGCGTTACATTTTTATTAAATATCTGGGATTATAATCTTGGGGAGAATGAGGCCATAAACGACCAAATTGGAAAAGGCCTGGAAGTATTGATTAATCATTAAGGTTTGCAAATATATACACATAAAACATGTGTTAGGACTATTTGTTTTGGTGCAAAGGTATTTTAAAGAGGAATTTTGATTTTAAGGATAAAGGCTTCTTTAATATGTCTAATGTAGTATAGAACTTGACTATAAAAGGGTGAGTTGACTTATTGACCTTATCATGACTATCTTCTGAGGTCTGATCAGCCTCAGGGGAGAGTCATTGGTATAATGAATGTCATATATTGAGTTACAAGTTTTAAGGTAACTAGTTTTAAGGTAAATTCATTATAATGGAGTTTTGGTTGGGGGTTTGGAATTATTGTTTGAATCACTGAAGAGAAAGTGTTTCAGGATTCTGATTTACAATATTAGCTGTGAAGGTTTTGAATGGGCTATTAATGATTTGCTATTGTAACAGAGAACAAAAAAATCCTATTTATCATTGAGAATAAATAGGGGAAGATGAGATACATTGAGGTTTGGATAGGAGATATATTAAGCTAATAGGGCAGGGAATTACATAGAAAAATAAGTTTCAGTTCTTAGGGGTGATAAATTACTGTAGATAAGGTATTCCACACATTGCAACATATATTAAATTCATGTTATTGTCAGATAGAATACTTAGGGTCCCTGAAGGAAAGAGCTTGTTAGTGTAGGAAGGATTTTGATATGATTAGCATTTGTTTTGAATTTGTTTGATTATTAGGAGTTTTTTAAATAGTATTGCATTTAACAGGAATATAGGACATCTGTGGTGATTTAGGATTATTGTTAGGATTAAGATATGATTAGATTAGATTAGAAATGTAAGGATTTGAGAGAGTGCCACACATAGACATGTTTTTTCTCAAATCAATGATTTTAGATCAAGTCAAACAGATCAGTTAGAAGCTTAGTGGTATTTGAGAGATATGAGAGAAAAGGGTTATCGGTAAAAATATATATTTAAGAAAATATATTAGTAGCACAGATAATTCTTAAAGTAGATAACAAACTTGACAGAGTATTGGTACAGGATTGACATGAATGGATGCCCAAGGGAGAATTGGACATGTGGAAAATGAAAGGGGCTCCTACATGATGATGTCAGACATAAGGATAATTTACTAATCTTACCTAAGTCATTGTTTAAGAGTAGGCCTTTTGTTACCTGGGCAGAGCCAGGTAACAAAGGGGGATGGGTAAATGGTGTTCTAGGATAGGATGTGACCTACGGGATAATTAACAGATAAGGAAGGACAGTTGGTCTATATAGGGACAATTCTAAAAGTAAATAGAACATTACACACACCTAGATTATGGTAAAAGTAATAAGTAGTGGCATTTTGAACACTAGAGCAAAAGTTTGAGAAGCTTAGGACTTAGTTTTGTTAGGATTGGATGTTCTTCCATAATTTGGCTATCATTATGAATATTTTTGTGGCAAGAGGCCAGGTATTTGAGACAGAATGTTTACATAGGGCTGTTATTTAAAAATGAAGATTTAGTGATCCTGCTATAAGAAGAAAGTCTGTTGTCAGGAAATAACCCATGTGTTAGTGTGTATGTCCCCAGGAAAAGACAGCACATAAGATGCCAGATGGAAGGGCATGGGCTGAATTCTGGAGACTGAGTGTACATCAACATACACCAGGCTGGGGATATACCTCTCACAGCACCTGCAGTGGTAAAGATCGTCATGTCTCTCTTTGATGGGTGCATAAGTTTCACAAGAAGTAAGGTCCAGCTGAATAATGGGTGAGCTTGAAAACACCATGACAGAGGACGTGAAACAAAACTAAAGAGAGAGAGAGAGAAAGACTAGATTCTACTATAGACATACTGGGTTGAATTTGGGGTTATTTGTTTTATTTGATAATCTATCATGTGAAGAAGGATAGATGTTAGGGTAGTTGTACTCTAAACCACATGTTGAAGGCTCGATGTGAAAGCCACTTCAAGAAGAAATCATGTTGATTAAGGTTATGCACATGCTTATCAGTTGAAATAGAGCAGATGGGGAACTAAGTAAAAAATGACATGATTTGGGAACACCTCTCAGAACCTGGGGAAGACTGGATAAAAGGGGAAGACTGGATAAAAGCACGAGGAAGCTAATTAGGGCTTCCATTTTTGTGGAGTCCAGCAGAAAAGTATCCTGGAGGCATAGAGTCAGGTGAAGAGAGAGTGGGAATTGTCATGGTCTTAGATTTCAGTATTCATGAATACAGTCATGCATAACACATAACATTGTCAATACTGTTATGTTTTGTCCTTTGTTTTCCAAGTCTTATGTTTAGGAAACCAGATGGAGAAGGGTTCGCCAGCTTCAGCTGGAATGTCAGTTTGTGTGATGCGTGATGGAAGTAAGAGAATGTATGGTGTAGTCATAGAACAGAGGCCATAAGTCTCTAAGTCTGAATGCCCCACAGAAAGAAGGCAGAAACCTGAATCAGGACGAGAGGTTCCACATCTGATGATCCAAGGGGACCAGAAGGATCTCTCCCAGTGATAACAGGGGATCGAGTCTACGTTCGAGTGTTCCGAAGGAAGTGGGATCAGCCGAGGAGAGAAGGACCCTACGAGGTGGCAACAGCCACAAACACGACCGTCCAAGTGAAAGGAAGCAAGACGTGGTATCATCTAAACCACTGCACCCGAGTCCCGACAGAGAGAAGGATACAATCATACAGAGATGAGGACACAGAGGATGCTGATTCACCAGGTGGGAGCCTGGAGGGAGCAGGAGCAGCGGAGACGATCCAAACGCCAGATAGGAATCAAGAAAATGGCAGACCAGCTACAAGCCAAGATACGATGAGTGCGCCAACTAACGCACCCAGAAGAAGCACCAGGGGAAAAGAGCCTGAAAAGAAAAGAGACAAACAACCAAAGCCTCCTCCAGTATGGCCAGAAAGCCCAGAAGTGGGGGGGGGGGTAACATGGCTACTACTCCTGATGATATACTTGTTGGGGCAGACTCTGTTGACGGAAGCCCTTTACAGTGGGACCTCGAGGTATCACCTAAAGAATGGGAACATCTCTTCCCGGAAATGGACGCCTTCCCAGATGGAAGCCCAGTTCGGCCTGAGGAGGGAACAACAGGCGAAGAGAGTGGAGGAGAAGCCTTAACAAGAGCAGAAGGAGACATCTTACAAGATGAAAGGAATTGGGATTTCCCCACAATTGACTTTTCAGCCCTTACCTGGTGTCCATAATGAACAATTGAAATTAGGACCACAAAAGAACAGTGACAATGGTAGAGTGAGAACAACTAAGGACAATATGGAAATGATGCACACACTCACGATCAAGATAAATGATAAAAACAGGAAGAGAAGAGAGGAACCTTTTGAACAAGATATTTTTTGACAGGTTTAAGTTTCATCTTCTGCCACAAATTCTAACAGAACCAGGGGAACAAAGGACAGTTTCTGTATGGAAGAAGAAACCTGTACCGGAGGAGCCACTCTGTGGATGGATGCATCATATAACAAAGGGAGAAGCTGTTTGGGACCCCAAAGGATGAGACCTGACATTAATCAAATGTGTGGAAGAGTGGGTGCTCACCATGAATCAGATTGAACCAGTTGAAGGTGAAATAACGAGAACAAGATTGACTGAAGGGAGTAGCTCCTCAGTCATTCAGAATTGGTCTTACGCCAATACCTAAACAGGAAGAGCCTGTGGTAGCTAGAAAGCATCAGAACAAGGAGGGTTCTTTACTGACATTTGGAAGTTTTTACAAACTCTAATGACCCACCTCAAGACAAGAACATTGCAAAGATGATTGACATAGACATATCAGAATCTGAACCATTCAAGGAAACCACACGAGAAGAAGTAGTGAAGGATGAGTGGTACAAATGGGCGAAGTATACGGCGAACAAACACAGAATGGACAATTGTATATTGTGTAGTAAATCACCTTTGTCGGATCTCATAATAGTCCCTGAACCAGCATCATTTAAAAACTGTGTAACTTGGAAAAATGTTCATTGTACCAAGACAAAGTATTCTATTCCCTTGTGTGATATAGACTGTATGATTGCTCAGGGGAGCACTAGAGACAGAACTGTGTTGAACAACACTTGGTTGGGTGACAAGGATTGTGCTGTCTATAACATTAGAACTGAATTAAATGGACCTTTGTTAGATGGAAACACTGTGATTAAAGGTAAATATGAATGTTTTTACAGCCACAACACCGAAGGGATTAATGTAGGAAACACCACTGTAGAATGTGGTACTATTTGGGTACTAGAGACTGCAGGGGTTAGTAGAAATAGAGATAAAGGGTTGATAACGAATAGAAAAGGGTTGTGTGGTAAAATAACTCAGGTTGCGCCATCTCTTATTATGCTAAAATATCAAGACAGAGGTATTGAGGATAGTTTCTGGATGTGTGGTAAAAACAAACTGTTGAATGTACTGCCAGATGGAAGGATTGTTTTTTTGTGCCTTAATTAGAGCAATTCAACAGGTTACCATTATTAAGTCACCCCATGATGACTATGATAACTCTAGAGTTAATAGGGAGTATGAGAAAAATCCTGAGGTATACCTTGATGTAATTGGACAGCCTAGATGAGTACCTTGGGAGTTCAAGGCAAGAGATTAAATACAATCTGGTTTTGAATCTATATTTTTATGGATAACACCAAATAAGAACTTAGAGTGGATTAATTATATATATTATAACCAACAGAGATTCATTAATTATATTGACTCGGCTCTGACGGCGTTGGGGGAACAGGTACAGGCTACCAGTAAAATTTCTTGGCAAAATAGACAGGCTCTCAATTGGCTTTTGGCAGAGAAGTGTGGAGTTGTGTTATGTTCGGGGATGATTGTTGCACCTTTATTCCCAATCACACTGCACCTACTGGATCCTTTGCTGTTGCTATGGCTAAACTTAAAGGTTTACGTGCAGAGGTTAAGGTAAATGCTGGGTTTGACTCTCATGTTTGGGATTGGTTGGACTTAGCATTGGGGAAATGGGGAGCTATGCTTGCTAGGATGGTAATTATGCTGGGGGGGGGGTTATTGGCTCTGGGTATTGTGTTTGTTGTGTTTTACCCTTGGTGAAATCATTTGTGGTCCAGACAATGGTTAAACAGGTGTCAATGAGTAGAGCTGACCCTCTGGTGATAGTTAATCCTGTGCCGGGTAGTCCAGGCCACTATACTGATGTGAATGGACAGTTATGCAATGCGGTTGGTGGACCCCTTGACTGCCCCTTTGGTAATCCAAACTGCCTGTATGGAGTGGTCCCTGGAGGTGGTTACGCTTGCCATGGTTTTCATAGGGATGATTTACCTATATATATATGCCATTCCGAATTTATAAGAAAGTCTACTGATACATATCTACAAAAAGGGTCATTTCCATAGTGAGTACAAAAGGTGCTATGTAAGGTTTTAATATATCTACTTTTGTTCACGGCTTTGTGTTTTTGTTTGTTTTGTTGAATGTTTTTGATAGGTATATCAATGAATGTTTCTTTTAATTAAAAGTTGGTTTTGCCTTCTAAATATTAGGTTAATTTCAAAACATGAAGGTAACAGTGGGATATCCCGGTTACAAGTGTCTATGGACCATGTCCTTAATCTTCTAACAGAGGTTGGTATCATGTTTGTTGGAGAGGTGTCTGAGAGGGAGGATCATGTTGACAGCTTAAATTTAGAATGATGTTGTGTCAATTTTATTTTGTGTTATTTTTTTCTTTTTCACATAACTGAGATAGCCTCAGGCAAGGCTATGTACTGTGGCAAACCTCTTCAAGGTTAGGAGCGTTTGTCACAAACTAAGTGGTAAACTGTCACCAAATCACCCAAGAATGAGAGTTCTTTCGAACAGGACAGTACCTGTGTGTTTGTTTCTCCGTCCTGGACCACCCAGGCCGTAGGCGAGGTCAAGGATAGCAGGGTTCGGTACACGAATCGGGTTCTCGGTAGGTCCAGGTCCAAACGCCAACAGGTAAGTCCAAAACAGTCCAGCTCATACATGGTAAATCCAGCCAATCTCTATTGTCTCTTTCTCTATTGTTCATAGATCCTTCCAGCACTCTTTTCTTCTCTTCCTGGTTTTTCTTGACCCTTTATCTGTGGGTTGGCTCCACCTTCTGAGGGTCCCCTTGCTTCTGGGACTTGTAGTTTTGGTGGTCGGCCATTTTGTGATCTGTAGTTCTGACAGGGGTGGCCATTTTAGTGATCGGGCAGAGCCCGTTTATTAGTTCTGCTCTCACATATCTGTCATTTACCACTCGACCCCCTTCTTTGCCACAGTATTTACATGCTCATGCTTCAACAAAATGTAATGTATTATTTTTATTGTTTCTATACTTAACTAGATCTTTTACTCTTATGGAATACTAGAGATGTTTGGTCTAGTTGTTTTTTTTTTCAATGTTTCTAATTGGATCTTTTACTCCTATTTGGTATTATGAAATACTGGAGATGTTTGGTCCAGTTGGTTTATATATTTTACTCTGTTTTTATGTTTTATTGTCTATCACAGGTATTCTCATTCACCATCCTAGGGTTATATTTGTATTAATATGGGGCTAGGAAGCCCCAGAGGGGGGATTTGTGGGAGCAAATATAACACATAGACAAATGCATAAGATGTATAGAATAGCTGAACACTAAAAACAGACCACATGAAGAGAAGGACACATAGGTGACAGAATAGCTGGACATACCAAGGCCAGAGAGATATACAAAGGAGGGGGACAGTCAAATGACTAACTGATGATCAATAGACATAGTTCGCATATTTTTAGGACGTAGAGACGCTAGAAACTGAGGAGACACATCGTCTGCTGATCCAAGATAATACACAAACAAAAGAATGCTTTTAGCTAAGTGCTGAGCCAAAGCATAGGGCTGTAAAATAGAGGAATGTATAGTATTTTTAGTATAGTTGGACACGCTAAAAACTGAGGAGACACATAGTCTGCTGATCATAGATAACACACAAACAAAAGAATGCATTTAGCTAAGTGCAGGAACAGAGCAAGGGTCTTGTCATCATTATAATCTGACGGAAAGCAGGAATGGGCGTTATTGAGCTGAACAAGCAGGATGCACGGATTGGAATGTAACTTCATTTGCATGTGGGATGGACTCAGATGTTGTATGTGTATAAATCAGAGCGAATGCTCTGAAAAAGGTGTGTGTTCCGCGGGGCACTCCGGCTTGCTATACTTTTGTATTAAAGCCTGATTGATTTCACAAGTTCTGTAATGCGTTGTATTTGATCCGATTTTCCACGACACCTATTAGCCCAGTGCTATTAGCCACTATATGCTACTGCTTAGCCATCACTGCTGTTATATCGGATTTGTTTTATGGATAGCCTATACCACTGCTACTACTGATAGCCTGTATTGCTATACTGCTATTAAGCTCCCACTACACTGTGTACTACTGCTTTGTTAGGGTGACCAGACGTCCCATTTTTGGTGGCCTGTCCCCGGCTGGAGCTGTCCCCGGAAATGTCCCCGTTTTTAACTGTTCGTTAAAAACAGACCGCAAAGTGAAATATTTTACTTGGCAAGAAGGACTGGGCAGCAGATCCTACGGGTTGACGTCTCAATCGCGTTGTGCTTGTTTAGTCCAGCAGAGGGGGCTGCTCGCTACAGCAGCTTCATTCACTCTTCTTCTTCTACTAACTACTTGCTCACGATAGTTTTAGAGAAAACTTCTGTGGAAAACTCAGCCAGAAGTTAGCAAGTGTCAAGTGAATCCACAACATCACCACAAACGTCTTTTCAAGGTAGGTAAGTTACAATCATTTTTAGATACGAGCTAGTGATGTTATAATGTCACAGTTTATTATATAGATAGATGATCTGCTCTATAAGGTTTTAAAAGGGTTATGCTAGCTAACACTAGCTATGTAGACTAAGTTAGCTAGCTAAGTTAGCTAGCTACTGTTATGGTAGCTAGGTTAAAAAAAACGTTCACATGTAAACATGCAGTGGACGGGCCATTTTGAAAATATGATTATATTAAATGAATGCACAATTAATTCTGAGAATATTTTTTGTAGATTACAATTTTAATGGTTTGGCATTATAAGTAGTGTGAAAATATATTTAAGAAATGTTCATGGATAAAAATTAGCAGTGGAGAGGAAGGAGAGGAGGAAGACTGGATAGGAAGAAGAGTGAAGGAGACAGAGGAGGAAAAGTGAATATATGGTTACGGAGCCTGCCAATTTATTATTCCAAACAATGTTTTTTAGATAAAATACAAAAATGAGGCAAGCAATGGGAATCTGTTAACCAAAGTAATTTATCTAATAGTGTGCTATTTATTAATAGAGATTGGAGAGGAAGGAGAAGGTAAATGAAGGGAGTAAAAAGAATGAAGCAAGGAGAGTGTCGAAGAGTGAGGTGGAAAGGAGAAGAGAAGGACAGGAAGACGAGTGAAGAAAAGAGGAGGGGAAAGATGGGAGGAGAAGAAAAAGTTGAGAGTAAGAAGAGTGACACAAGGAGAGTGAAGAACAGACAGAGGAGATACAATGACTCTTTCCAAGAAACGGAAATGCACTGTTTATGAAAAACATGATGAGAGATTTTCCATTTATACGCTCAGGTCAAGACGATAGAATGGTTCACTGCACCCTTTGTAATTCCTCTCTTTCAATTGGCAACCAGAGAAGAACAGCAGTGGTAGAACATCAGCAGACAAAAAAGCATAAAGCCTCTCTGATTGGCCGTGTTGGTGTGCCCTCTGTCACCACATTCTTCAAGAAGGTAGAGCCTTTAGCTGTGCAGGAGGGTGTCTTTGCATACCACACTATGTGACACAATCATAGTTACAGATCTATGAACTGCACAACACAACTGACACGAAGCTTTATGAGCCAAAGTTTACATGTGCTAGGACAAAATGTGACGCCACAGTGAGTAACGTGTTAGCACCATGGGCAACTACTT